>NC_140651.1:34554594-34557094 GCF_978046115.1 Saccoglossus kowalevskii
GCATGGCTTAATCTTTGAGACAAGCATATGACTACTGGCAGGATCAACCAGGTAGCTTCGGAAACCTGTTATTCGCAGGAGACCGACCCGCCAGCGGACGACCGGGCGGAGGTTTGCAGTTTCTTTGCCTACCGAGAGGCATCCGATTTTGTAAGAAGGCACGACCCCCTCTCTCAAGCTCGACGGAGCGACGTTAATAATAATTAAATTAATTAAGACGTCGTCCCAAGTGCGATGAGAGCGTGTGATAAAGAGACACACAGCGTAGGCTGTCGTCGAGAAGAGAAACGCCTGAGAAACGCCGAGACGAGTGCTGCTGCGGATTGGCACTGTTCGCCGGGGCGAGCTGGTGCGATGTCCGACTTTGAAAGTGGTAGGCGCGGGCAGTCGCGACAGCTTGGCAGCAGTCGTGGCCCGAGCCCAGGCAAAGTGGGAGAGAGTCCGCTGATCCTGACTTTTCAGACAAGCTCAGACAAGACCACTCTCTTATGTATGGTGCGTAATTGCTGGAAATCGCTGGGGGTTGAAAAAAGGGAAGGGCACCCCTAGCGCAAGTCAGCACCTCGTCCCAAGGACGCTGCGCCGAGTCCAGGAGAGTTGCAGGAGGACACGCTGATTTCTCTATCCAAGTGCCCTTCCATCCGCACCCTCCCTTATATATGGTGCGTAATTGCTGGAAATCGCTGGGGGTTGTAAAAAGGGAAGGGCACCCCCTCGCAGCGAGAGAAGGTGCCTCGTCCCAGGCAACTCGCGCCGAGTCCAGGAGAGTTGGCGCACGCCCCGCCGATTTGCGCTCTCCGAGTGCCCTTCCTTCCGACACCCTCTCTTATATATGGTGCGTAAATGCTGGAAATCGCTGGGGGTAGAAAAAAGGGAAGGGAACCCCAGTTGTCACACCGAGAGATGGTGCCTCGTCCCAGGCAACTCGCGCCGAGTCCAGGAGAGTTGGCGCACGCCCCGCCGATTTGCGCTCTCCGAGTGCCCTTCCTTCCGACACCCTCTCTTATATATGGTGCGTAAATGCTGGAAATCGCTGGGGGTAGAAAAAAGGGAAGGGAACCCCAGTTGTCACACCGAGAGATGGTGCCTCGTCCCAGGCAACTCGCGCCGAGTCCAGGAGAGTTGGCGCACGCCCCGCCGATTTGCGCTCTCCGAGTGCCCTTCCTTCCGACTCCCTCTCTTATATATGGTGCGTAAATGCTGGAAATCGCTGGGGGTAGAAAAAAGGGAAGGGCACCCCAGTTGTCACACCGAGAGATGGTGCCTCGTCCCAGGCAACTCGCGCCGAGTCCAGGAGAGTTGGCGCACGCCCCGCCGATTTGCGCTCTCCGAGTGCCCTTCCTTCCGACTCCCTCTCTTATATATGGTGCGTAAATGCTGGAAATCGCTGGGGGTAGAAAAAAGGGAAGGGCACCCCAGTTGTCACACCGAGAGATGGTGCCTCGTCCCAGGCAACTCGCGCCGAGTCCAGGAGAGTTGGCGCTCGCACCGCCGATTTGCGCTCTCCGAGTGCCCTTCCTTCCGACACCCTCTCTTATATATGGTGCGTAAATGCTGGAAATCGCTGGGGGTAGAAAAAAGGGAAGGGCACCCCAGTTGTCACACCGAGAGATGGTGCCTCGTCCCAGGCAACTCGCGCCGAGTCCAGGAGAGTTGGCGCTCGCCCCGCCGATTTGCGCTCTCCGAGTGCCCCTTCCTTCCGACACCCTCTCTTATATATGGTGCGTAAATGCTGGAAATCGCTGGGGGTAGAAAAAAGGGAAGGGCACCCCAGTTGTCACACCGAGAGATGGTGCCTCGTCCCAGGCAACTCGCGCCGAGTCCAGGAGAGTTGGCGCACGCCCCGCCGATTTGCGCTCTCCGAGTGCCCCTTCCTTCCGACACCCTCTCTTATATATGGTGCGTAAATGCTGGAAATCGCTGGGGGTAGAAAAAAGGGAAGGGCACCCCAGTTGTCACACCGAGAGATGGTGCCTCGTCCCAGGCAACTCGCGCCGAGTCCAGGAGAGTTGGCGCTCGCCCCGCCGATTTGCGCTCTCCGAGTGCCCCTTCCTTCCGACACCCTCTCTTATATATGGTGCGTAAATGCTGGAAATCGCTGGGGGTAGAAAAAAGGGAAGGGCACCCCAGTTGTCACACCGAGAGATGGTGCCTCGTCCCAGGCAACTCGCGCCGAGTCCAGGAGAGTTGGCGCACGCCCCGCCGATTTGCGCTCTCCGAGTGCCCTTCCTCCCGACACCCTCTCTTATATATGGTGCGTAAATGCTGGAAATCGCTGGGGGTAGAAAAAAGGGAAGGGAACCCCGGTTGTCACACCGAGAGATGGTGCCTCGTCCCAGGCAACTCGCGCCGAGTCCAGGAGAGTTGGCGCACGCCCCGCCGATTTGCGCTCTCCGAGTGCCCTTCCTTCCGACTCCCTCTCTTATATATG
Organism: Saccoglossus kowalevskii; assembly: GCF_978046115.1. Classification (NCBI taxonomy): domain Eukaryota; kingdom Metazoa; phylum Hemichordata; class Enteropneusta; family Harrimaniidae; genus Saccoglossus; species Saccoglossus kowalevskii. The sequence goes on from NC_140651.1 coordinate 34,557,026, forward strand.
GTGCGTAAATGCTGGAAATCGCTGGGGGTAGAAAAAAGGGAAGGGCACCCCAGTTGTCACACCGAGAGA
>NC_140651.1:34567094-34572094 GCF_978046115.1 Saccoglossus kowalevskii
GTGCCAGTATTTAGCCTTCGATGGAGTTTGCCACCGACCTTTGGGCTGCATTCTCAAACAACCCGACTCCCGGAAGCCTCCGACGGCGCGGGCCCGGCGCCCTCACGGGCCTGACACCCGCTCTGGGCAAGGCCTCGATCAGGAGGACTTGGGCGCCCTGGGACGACGCACCGACCGGCACTTCCTTACGCCACAGTTCCCGCCCGCCGCTACAAGGACGAGGGGATTCGGCGCTGGGCTCTTCCCGCTTCACTCGCCGTTACTGGGGGAATCCTGGTTAGTTTCTTTTCCTCCGCTTAGTGATATGCTTAAATTCAGCGGGTAGTCACGTCTGATCTGAGGTCGCTTGGGTGAATCGAATCGAATCGAATCGAATACGGTGAGCGTTGGGTGAAATAAAACCACACCGCGTCGTCACGTCGCGTCGCACTTGACTCGCCCAACGCATCCCCGGTGCCTTATATCGGGAGCCGAGAGATGGAAAGGAGAGGCAGTGTGCGACGCGGAGACGGTCGGGTGCGACGTGTCCCCAGCGTCGGGCCTCGTCTCCTATAGCGCTCGCAGGCACCAAGCCGGCAAGAGGAAGGAAGAGAACGAGGGAAGAAAGAAGGAACGGTGCCCTACTTGCTCCACCTCGCCTCGCCCAAACCGCCGTTGCCGCGCCCCGCGATAGCTCAGCGTCCGCCAATTGCGCACCAGTCCACGGTCGGTCGGTCGTGGTTCAGGCAGGCAGGAAGAATCCCGCGAGCAGACCAGACCGGACAACCGAGAACGGCGCGATCGCCCTTACGAACTGTCGCCGACCCTCAGACAGGCGTGGCCCCGAGCATGAAACCCGGGGCCGCAATGTGCGTTCGAAGTGTCGATGATCGATGTGTCCTGCAATTCACACTAGTTCACGCAGCTGGCTGCGTTCTTCATCGACGCACGAGCCGAGTGATCCACCGCCGAGAATTGTCGGTGTTATTTCGTTTCGTTCAATATGAAGTAGCAAAACCCGAGAGAGACAACAAACAAATAAAACACGGGGAGCGGGAGCTCGTCGATCGATCGATCGAACGAACGAACACGACCTCCGCATCAAACCGAGATGCACCGTCCCCTCGACGGTGACCCGCCAGGCCCTCTCGAGAAAAGGCCCGGACCACACGGGTACTCCCCGCAACGAGACGCAATCGCAGAGCACGCAGACCGCTCGCGGAACCGAGAGATTCACGCTGATTCGGCCCTGCCTCCTGTTCGACAGCAGCAGCAGCGGTGGAGGAGGAGGAAGCGGTGAACGAAGTCAATCGCGCACCACTGACCAGCCGACCACCACTGACTGACCGACCGACCGAGGAGGCGACGGTGACGTGGCGAGAAAAGTGAGAGAAGCATCTCTCCTCTTCGAGACGGTAATGATCCTTCCGCAGGTTCACCTACGGAAACCTTGTTACGACTTTTACTTCCTCTAAACGATCAAGTTCGATCGTCTTCTCGGCGCGCGAGCGAGGCCGGCAGAACCAGTCCCCGCCGCGTGCCGATCCGAAGATCTCACTAAACCGTTCAATCGGTAGTAGCGACGGGCGGTGTGTACAAAGGGCAGGGACGTAATCGACACGAGCTTATGACTCGCGCCTACTGGGAATTCCTCGTTCAAGGGAAATAATTACAATTCCCTATCCCTAGCACGAAGGGGGCTCATCGGATTGCCTGGGTCCTGTCGGCCAGGGAGGCGACACCCGCTGATCCCTTCAGTGTAGCGCGCGTGCGGCCCCGGACATCTAAGGGCATCACAGACCTGTTATTGCTCAATCTCGGGCGGCTGAACGCCGCTTGTCCCTCTAAGAAGTCGGTCGCCGACACGTTAAGGGTCGCACGACTATTTAGCAAGCCAGAGTCTCGTTCGTTATCGGAATCAACCTGACAAATCGCTCCACCAACTAAGAACGGCCATGCACCACCACCCACGAAATCAAGAAAGAGCTCTCAATCTGTCAATCCTCGCCGTGTCCGGGCCGGGTGAGTTTTCCCGTGTTGAGTCAAATTAAGCCGCAGGCTCCACTCCTGGTGGTGCCCTTCCGTCAATTCCTTTAAGTTTCAGCTTTGCAACCATACTTCCCCCGGAACCCAAAGACTTTGGTTTCCCGGAGGCTGCCCGCCGGGTCTAGAGAGTAACGCCGGCAGATCGCCAGTCGGCATCGTTTACGGTCGGAACTAGGACGGTATCTGATCGTCTTCGAACCTCCGACTTTCGTTCTTGATCAATGAAAACATTCTTGGCAAATGCTTTCGCAGTCGTCCGTCTTGCGACGATCCAAGAATTTCACCTCTAACGCCGCAATACGAATGCCCCCGTCAGTCCCTCTCGATCATTACCTCGCGTTCCTAAGACCAACGCAATGGGACCGAGGTCCTATTCCATTATTCCATGCTGGACTATCCAGGCGTGGCGGCCTGCTTTGAACACTCTAATTTCTTCAAAGTAAACGTTCCGGCCGCCCCCGACACTCAACCAAGAGCACCGGGAGAGGACCGGAGGAGAGTCCGGGACGGGCAGCGAAGACCCACTCGTACGGAGAACTTCCGCCCGCCCGCGGACCAAGATCCAACTACGAGCTTTTTAACTGCAGCAGCTTTAATATACGCTATTGGAGCTGGAATTACCGCGGCTGCTGGCACCAGACTTGCCCTCCAATGGATCCTCGCTAAAGGATTTGGACTGTGCTCATTCCGATTACGGGGCCTCCAAAGAGTCCCGTATCGTTATTTTTCGTCACTACCTCCCCGTGTCGGGAATGGGTAATTTGCGCGCCTGCTGCCTTCCTTGGATGTGGTAGCCGTTTCTCAGGCTCCCTCTCCGGAATCGAACCCTGATTCCCCGTTACCCGTTGCCACCACGGTAGGCGCATAACGTACCGTCGAAAGTTGATAGGGCAGACACTCGAAAGATTCGTCGCCGGCGCAGAGGCCGTGCGATCCGCCAAGTTATCCAGAGTTCGCCAGGAGGACCGGGCCCACCACCCGCGAAGGAGGCAGGACACCGGGTCGGTCTTGGTCCTAATAAAAGCACGCATCCCGCGAGGTCAGCGCCGAGGTAGGCATGTATTAGCTCTAGAATTGCCACAGTTATCCAAGTAAGGGGTAACGATCAAAGGAACCATAACTGATTTAATGAGCCATTCGCAGTTTCACCGTGTACCGAGGCTCGTACTTAGACATGCATGGCTTAATCTTTGAGACAAGCATATGACTACTGGCAGGATCAACCAGGTAGCTTCGGAAACCTGTTATTCGCAGGAGACCGACCCGCCAGCGGACGACCGGGCGGAGGTTTGCAGTTTCTTTGCCTACCGAGAGGCATCCGATTTTGTAAGAAGGCACGACCCCCTCTCTCAAGCTCGACGGAGCGACGTTAATAATAATTAAATTAATTAAGACGTCGTCCCAAGTGCGATGAGAGTGTGTGATAAAGAGACACACAGCGTAGGCTGTCGTCGAGAAGAGAAACGCCTGAGAAACGCCGAGACGAGTGCTGCTGCGGATTGGCACTGTTCGCCGGGGCGAGCTGGTGCGATGTCCGACTTTGAAAGTGGTAGGCGCGGGCAGTCGCGACAGCTTGGCAGCAGTCGTGGCCCGAGCCCAGGCAAAGTGGGAGAGAGTCCGCTGATCCTGACTTTTCAGACAAGCTCAGACAAGACCACTCTCTTATGTATGGTGCGTAATTGCTGGAAATCGCTGGGGGTTGAAAAAAGGGAAGGGCACCCCTAGCGCAAGTCAGCACCTCGTCCCAAGGACGCTGCGCCGAGTCCAGGAGAGTTGCAGGAGGACACGCTGATTTCTCTATCCAAGTGCCCTTCCATCCGCACCCTCCCTTATATATGGTGCGTAATTGCTGGAAATCGCTGGGAGTTGTAAAAAGGGAAGGGCACCCCCTCGCAGCGAGAGAAGGTGCCTCGTCCCAGGCAACTCGCGCCGAGTCCAGGAGAGTTGGCGCACGCCCCGCCGATTTGCGCTCTCCGAGTGCCCTTCCTTCCGACTCCCTCTCTTATATATGGTGCGTAAATGCTGGAAATCGCTGGGGGTAGAAAAAAGGGAAGGGCACCCCAGTTGTCACACCGAGAGATGGTGCCTCGTCCCAGGCAACTCGCGCCGAGTCCAGGAGAGTTGGCGCACGCCCCGCCGATTTGCGCTCTCCGAGTGCCCTTCCTTCCGACTCCCTCTCTTATATATGGTGCGTAAATGCTGGAAATCGCTGGGGGTAGAAAAAAGGGAAGGGCACCCCAGTTGTCACACCGAGAGATGGTGCCTCGTCCCAGGCAACTCGCGCCGAGTCCAGGAGAGTTGGCGCACGCCCCGCCGATTTGCGCTCTCCGAGTGCCCCTTCCTTCCGACACCCTCTCTTATATATGGTGCGTAAATGCTGGAAATCGCTGGGGGTAGAAAAAAGGGAAGGGCACCCCAGTTGTCACACCGAGAGATGGTGCCTCGTCCCAGGCAACTCGCGCCGAGTCCAGGAGAGTTGGCGCTCGCCCCGCCGATTTGCGCTCTCCGAGTGCCCCTTCCTTCCGACACCCTCTCTTATATATGGTGCGTAAATGCTGGAAATCGCTGGGGGTAGAAAAAAGGGAAGGGCACCCCAGTTGTCACACCGAGAGATGGTGCCTCGTCCCAGGCAACTCGCGCCGAGTCCAGGAGAGTTGGCGCACGCCCCGCCGATTTGCGCTCTCCGAGTGCCCTTCCTCCCGACACCCTCTCTTATATATGGTGCGTAAATGCTGGAAATCGCTGGGGGTAGAAAAAAGGGAAGGGAACCCCGGTTGTCACACCGAGAGATGGTGCCTCGTCCCAGGCAACTCGCGCCGAGTCCAGGAGAGTTGGCGCACGCCCCGCCGATTTGCGCTCTCCGAGTGCCCTTCCTTCCGACTCCCTCTCTTATATATGGTGCGTAAATGCTGGAAATCGCTGGGGGTAGAAAAAAGGGAAGGGCACCCCAGTTGTCACACCGAGAGATGGTGCCT
>NC_140651.1:34577094-34584594 GCF_978046115.1 Saccoglossus kowalevskii
CGTACGGGCCCGGCTCCAATCGAGCGAGTCGGACTTCTCACCAATTTAAAGTTTGAGAATGGGACGAGGGCGTTTCGCCCCCGAGACCCCTAATCATTCGCTTTACCAGATGAAACCGCGTCTTCTCGAGCGCCAGCTATCCTGAGGGAAACTTCGGAGGGAACCAGCTACTAGACGGTTCGATTAGTCTTTCGCCCCTATACCCAAGTTTGACGATCGATTTGCACGTCAGAATCGCTGCGGGCTTCCACCAGAGTTTCCTCTGGCTTCGCCCTGCTCGGGCATAGTTCACCATCTTTCGGGTCCCAACGCGTGCGCTCTTGCTCGACCTCACCGACGCAGCGGACGAGATCGGCCGGTGGTGCGCCCGCCAGCCTCTTGCGAAGACAGGACGGGATCCCACCTCGGGCGGACCGGGCCGCCTTTCACCTTCACTGCGCCCGAGGGTTTCGCTCAACCCTGCGACTCGCGCACGTGTTAGACTCCTTGGTCCGCTCCTCGCTGACCACAGGCGCCCGTTCGTGAACGTGACGCCGGCCGGTTCGAGTGACGCGACGGGAGACGGCACTGAGGACAGTCCCGCCCATCCGCCGCGCACCGACGGCCGACGGTCCCGGCCCTCCCTCGGGAGAGCGGGCGCGTCATAGTCCTCGGTCCGGCCCCGAGCTCCCCGACGCCAAAGCCGGCTGTAAGCTCCGCGGCGAGACGAAAAAACCCCTTTGGGAAAAGGGGCACGCCCCGAACCGCGGCCACCTTCCGACCAGAGACGGGTCGTGGCCGAGGCCGAACCGGTCGCGAGCGCTTCGCCCGGGGAGAAGTGCGCCCGACTCCGGTGCCAGGGGCCGCACCGCGCGGTCCTCGACGGATCCGCAGACGCGGGCAGGCCAGGCACCGAACGAAGCCGAGCTGAATCTCCCGGGCCGACACTGCGGGCCCACCCGTTTGCTTCTCGGCGGTTTCACGTACTCTTGAACTCTCTCTTCAAAGTTCTTTTCAACTTTCCCTCGCGGTACTTGTTCGCTATCGGTCTCGTGCCAGTATTTAGCCTTCGATGGAGTTTGCCACCGACCTTTGGGCTGCATTCTCAAACAACCCGACTCCCGGAAGCCTCCGACGGCGCGGGCCCGGCGCCCTCACGGGCCTGACACCCGCTCTGGGCAAGGCCTCGATCAGGAGGACTTGGGCGCCCTGGGACGACGCACCGACCGGCACTTCCTTACGCCACAGTTCCCGCCCGCCGCTACAAGGACGAGGGGATTCGGCGCTGGGCTCTTCCCGCTTCACTCGCCGTTACTGGGGGAATCCTGGTTAGTTTCTTTTCCTCCGCTTAGTGATATGCTTAAATTCAGCGGGTAGTCACGTCTGATCTGAGGTCGCTTGGGTGAATCGAATCGAATCGAATCGAATACGGTGAGCGTTGGGTGAAATAAAACCACACCGCGTCGTCACGTCGCGTCGCACTTGACTCGCCCAACGCATCCCCGGTGCCTTATATCGGGAGCCGAGAGATGGAAAGGAGAGGCAGTGTGCGACGCGGAGACGGTCGGGTGCGACGTGTCCCCAGCGTCGGGCCTCGTCTCCTATAGCGCTCGCAGGCACCAAGCCGGCAAGAGGAAGGAAGAGAACGAGGGAAGAAAGAAGGAACGGTGCCCTACTTGCTCCACCTCGCCTCGCCCAAACCGCCGTTGCCGCGCCCCGCGATAGCTCAGCGTCCGCCAATTGCGCACCAGTCCACGGTCGGTCGGTCGTGGTTCAGGCAGGCAGGAAGAATCCCGCGAGCAGACCAGACCGGACAACCGAGAACGGCGCGATCGCCCTTACGAACTGTCGCCGACCCTCAGACAGGCGTGGCCCCGAGCATGAAACCCGGGGCCGCAATGTGCGTTCGAAGTGTCGATGATCGATGTGTCCTGCAATTCACACTAGTTCACGCAGCTGGCTGCGTTCTTCATCGACGCACGAGCCGAGTGATCCACCGCCGAGAATTGTCGGTGTTATTTCGTTTCGTTCAATATGAAGTAGCAAAACCCGAGAGAGACAACAAACAAATAAAACACGGGGAGCAGGAGCTCGTCGATCGATCGATCGAACGAACGAACACGACCTCCGCATCAAACCGAGATGCACCGTCCCCTCGACGGTGACCCGCCAGGCCCTCTCGAGAAAAGGCCCGGACCACACGGGTACTCCCCGCAACGAGACGCAATCGCAGAGCACGCAGACCGCTCGCGGAACCGAGAGATTCACGCTGATTCGGCCCTGCCTCCTGTTCGACAGCAGCAGCAGCGGTGGAGGAGGAGGAAGCGGTGAACGAAGTCAATCGCGCACCACTGACCAGCCGACCACCACTGACTGACTGACCGACCGAGGAGGCGACGGTGACGTGGCAAGAAAAGTGAGAGAAGCATCTCTCCTCTTCGAGACGGTAATGATCCTTCCGCAGGTTCACCTACGGAAACCTTGTTACGACTTTTACTTCCTCTAAACGATCAAGTTCGATCGTCTTCTCGGCGCGCGAGCGAGGCCGGCAGAACCAGTCCCCGCCGCGTGCCGATCCGAAGATCTCACTAAACCGTTCAATCGGTAGTAGCGACGGGCGGTGTGTACAAAGGGCAGGGACGTAATCGACACGAGCTTATGACTCGCGCCTACTGGGAATTCCTCGTTCAAGGGAAATAATTACAATTCCCTATCCCTAGCACGAAGGGGGCTCATCGGATTGCCTGGGTCCTGTCGGCCAGGGAGGCGACACCCGCTGATCCCTTCAGTGTAGCGCGCGTGCGGCCCCGGACATCTAAGGGCATCACAGACCTGTTATTGCTCAATCTCGGGCGGCTGAACGCCGCTTGTCCCTCTAAGAAGTCGGTCGCCGACACGTTAAGGGTCGCACGACTATTTAGCAAGCCAGAGTCTCGTTCGTTATCGGAATCAACCTGACAAATCGCTCCACCAACTAAGAACGGCCATGCACCACCACCCACGAAATCAAGAAAGAGCTCTCAATCTGTCAATCCTCGCCGTGTCCGGGCCGGGTGAGTTTTCCCGTGTTGAGTCAAATTAAGCCGCAGGCTCCACTCCTGGTGGTGCCCTTCCGTCAATTCCTTTAAGTTTCAGCTTTGCAACCATACTTCCCCCGGAACCCAAAGACTTTGGTTTCCCGGAGGCTGCCCGCCGGGTCTAGAGAGTAACGCCGGCAGATCGCCAGTCGGCATCGTTTACGGTCGGAACTAGGACGGTATCTGATCGTCTTCGAACCTCCGACTTTCGTTCTTGATCAATGAAAACATTCTTGGCAAATGCTTTCGCAGTCGTCCGTCTTGCGACGATCCAAGAATTTCACCTCTAACGCCGCAATACGAATGCCCCCGTCAGTCCCTCTCGATCATTACCTCGCGTTCCTAAGACCAACGCAATGGGACCGAGGTCCTATTCCATTATTCCATGCTGGACTATCCAGGCGTGGCGGCCTGCTTTGAACACTCTAATTTCTTCAAAGTAAACGTTCCGGCCGCCCCCGACACTCAACCAAGAGCACCGGGAGAGGACCGGAGGAGAGTCCGGGACGGGCAGCGAAGACCCACTCGTACGGAGAACTTCCGCCCGCCCGCGGACCAAGATCCAACTACGAGCTTTTTAACTGCAGCAGCTTTAATATACGCTATTGGAGCTGGAATTACCGCGGCTGCTGGCACCAGACTTGCCCTCCAATGGATCCTCGCTAAAGGATTTGGACTGTGCTCATTCCGATTACGGGGCCTCCAAAGAGTCCCGTATCGTTATTTTTCGTCACTACCTCCCCGTGTCGGGAATGGGTAATTTGCGCGCCTGCTGCCTTCCTTGGATGTGGTAGCCGTTTCTCAGGCTCCCTCTCCGGAATCGAACCCTGATTCCCCATTACCCGTTGCCACCACGGTAGGCGCATAACGTACCGTCGAAAGTTGATAGGGCAGACACTCGAAAGATTCGTCGCCGGCGCAGAGGCCGTGCGATCCGCCAAGTTATCCAGAGTTCGCCAGGAGGACCGGGCCCACCAACCGCGAAGGAGGCAGTACACCGGGTCGGTCTTGGTCCTAATAAAAGCACGCATCCCGCGAGGTCAGCGCCGAGGTAGGCATGTATTAGCTCTAGAATTGCCACAGTTATCCAAGTAAGGGGTAACGATCAAAGGAACCATAACTGATTTAATGAGCCATTCGCAGTTTCACCGTGTACCGAGGCTCGTACTTAGACATGCATGGCTTAATCTTTGAGACAAGCATATGACTACTGGCAGGATCAACCAGGTAGCTTCGGAAACCTGTTATTCGCAGGAGACCGACCCGCCAGCGGACGACCGGGCGGAGGTTTGCAGTTTCTTTGCCTACCGAGAGGCATCCGATTTTGTAAGAAGGCACGACCCCCTCTCTCAAGCTCGACGGAGCGACGTTAATAATAATTAAATTAATTAAGACGTCGTCCCAAGTGCGATGAGAGCGTGTGATAAAGAGACACACAGCGTAGGCTGTCGTCGAGAAGAGAAACGCCTGAGAAACGCCGAGACGAGTGCTGCTGCGGATTGGCACTGTTCGCCGGGGCGAGCTGGTGCGATGTCCGACTTTGAAAGTGGTAGGCGCGGGCAGTCGCGACAGCTTGGCAGCAGTCGTGGCCCGAGCCCAGGCAAAGTGGGAGAGAGTCCGCTGATCCTGACTTTTCAGACAAGCTCAGACAAGACCACTCTCTTATGTATGGTGCGTAATTGCTGGAAATCGCTGGGGGTTGAAAAAAGGGAAGGGCACCCCTAGCGCAAGTCAGCACCTCGTCCCAAGGACGCTGCGCCGAGTCCAGGAGAGTTGCAGGAGGACACGCTGATTTCTCTATCCAAGTGCCCTTCCATCCGCACCCTCCCTTATATATGGTGCGTAATTGCTGGAAATCGCTGGGGGTTGTAAAAAGGGAAGGGCACCCCCTCGCAGCGAGAGAAGGTGCCTCGTCCCAGGCAACTCGCGCCGAGTCCAGGAGAGTTGGCGCACGCCCCGCCGATTTGCGCTCTCCGAGTGCCCTTCCTTCCGACACCCTCTCTTATATATGGTGCGTAAATGCTGGAAATCGCTGGGGGTAGAAAAAAGGGAAGGGAACCCCAGTTGTCACACCGAGAGATGGTGCCTCGTCCCAGGCAACTCGCGCCGAGTCCAGGAGAGTTGGCGCACGCCCCGCCGATTTGCGCTCTCCGAGTGCCCTTCCTTCCGACACCCTCTCTTATATATGGTGCGTAAATGCTGGAAATCGCTGGGGGTAGAAAAAAGGGAAGGGAACCCCAGTTGTCACACCGAGAGATGGTGCCTCGTCCCAGGCAACTCGCGCCGAGTCCAGGAGAGTTGGCGCACGCCCCGCCGATTTGCGCTCTCCGAGTGCCCTTCCTTCCGACTCCCTCTCTTATATATGGTGCGTAAATGCTGGAAATCGCTGGGGGTAGAAAAAAGGGAAGGGCACCCCAGTTGTCACACCGAGAGATGGTGCCTCGTCCCAGGCAACTCGCGCCGAGTCCAGGAGAGTTGGCGCACGCCCCGCCGATTTGCGCTCTCCGAGTGCCCTTCCTTCCGACTCCCTCTCTTATATATGGTGCGTAAATGCTGGAAATCGCTGGGGGTAGAAAAAAGGGAAGGGCACCCCAGTTGTCACACCGAGAGATGGTGCCTCGTCCCAGGCAACTCGCGCCGAGTCCAGGAGAGTTGGCGCTCGCCCCGCCGATTTGCGCTCACCGAGTGCCCTTCCTTCCGACACCCTCTCTTATATATGGTGCGTAAATGCTGGAAATCGCTGGGGGTAGAAAAAAGGGAAGGGCACCCCAGTTGTCACACCGAGAGATGGTGCCTCGTCCCAGGCAACTCGCGCCGAGTCCAGGAGAGTTGGCGCTCGCCCCGCCGATTTGCGCTCTCCGAGTGCCCCTTCCTTCCGACACCCTCTCTTATATATGGTGCGTAAATGCTGGAAATCGCTGGGGGTAGAAAAAAGGGAAGGGCACCCCAGTTGTCACACCGAGAGATGGTGCCTCGTCCCAGGCAACTCGCGCCGAGTCCAGGAGAGTTGGCGCACGCCCCGCCGATTTGCGCTCTCCGAGTGCCCCTTCCTTCCGACACCCTCTCTTATATATGGTGCGTAAATGCTGGAAATCGCTGGGGGTAGAAAAAAGGGAAGGGCACCCCAGTTGTCACACCGAGAGATGGTGCCTCGTCCCAGGCAACTCGCGCCGAGTCCAGGAGAGTTGGCGCTCGCCCCGCCGATTTGCGCTCTCCGAGTGCCCCTTCCTTCCGACACCCTCTCTTATATATGGTGCGTAAATGCTGGAAATCGCTGGGGGTAGAAAAAAGGGAAGGGCACCCCAGTTGTCACACCGAGAGATGGTGCCTCGTCCCAGGCAACTCGCGCCGAGTCCAGGAGAGTTGGCGCACGCCCCGCCGATTTGCGCTCTCCGAGTGCCCTTCCTCCCGACACCCTCTCTTATATATGGTGCGTAAATGCTGGAAATCGCTGGGGGTAGAAAAAAGGGAAGGGAACCCCGGTTGTCACACCGAGAGATGGTGCCTCGTCCCAGGCAACTCGCGCCGAGTCCAGGAGAGTTGGCGCACGCCCCGCCGATTTGCGCTCTCCGAGTGCCCTTCCTTCCGACACCCTCTCTTATATATGGTGCGTAAAAAAGGGAAGGGCACCCCAGTTGTCACACCGAGAGATGGTGGCTCGTCCCAGGCAACTCGCGCCGAGTCCAGGAGAGTTGGCGCACGCCCCGCCGATTTGCGCTCTCCGAGTGCCCTTCCTTCCGACACCCTCTTTTATATATGGTGCGTAAATGCTGGAAATCGCTGGGGGTAGAAAAAAGGGAAGGGCACCCCAGTTGTCACACCGAGAGATGGTGCCTCGTCCCAGGCAACTCGCGCCGAGTCCAGGAGAGTTGGCGCTCGCCCCGCCGATTTGCGCTCTACGAGTGCCCTTCCTTCCGACACCCTCTCTTATATATGGTGCGTAAATGCTGGAAATCGCTGGGGGTAGAAAAAAGGAAAGGGCACCCCAGTTGTCACACCGAGAGATGGTGCCTCGTCCCAGGCAACTCGCGCCGAGTCCAGGAGAGTTGGCACTCGCCCCGCCGATTTGCGCTCTCCGAGTGCCCTTCCTTCCGACACCCTCTCTTATATATGGTGCGTAAATGCTGGAAATCGCTGGGGGTAGAAAAAAGGGAAGGGCACCCCAGTTGTCACACCGAGAGATGGTGCCTCGTCCCAGGCAACTCGCGCCGAGTCCAGGAGAGTTGGCGCACGCCCCGCCGATTTGCGCTCTCCGAGTGCCCTTCCTTCCGACACCCTCTCTTATATATGGTGCGTAAATGCTGGGAATCGCTGGGGGTAGGAAAAAGGGAAGGGCACCCCAGTTGTCACACCGAGAGATGGTGCCTCGTCCCAGGCAACTCGCGCCGAGTCCAGGAGAGTTGGCGCTCGCCCCGCCGATTTGCGCTCTCCGAGTGCCCTTCCT
>NC_140651.1:35189594-35385771 GCF_978046115.1 Saccoglossus kowalevskii
TGACACTGTTCAACACAGGGACTGTAGTAGAGACTGGTCAACAAAGAAAATGTAGTAAAAACTGGTCAACACTGAAACTGTAGTAAAGACTGGTCAACACAGAAACTGTAGTAGAGACTGGTCAACATAGAAACTGTAGTGGATATTGGCCAACAGAGAAACTGTAGTGGAGACTGGTCAACACAGAGACTGTAATAGGGACTGATCAACACAGGGACTGTAGTAGAGACTGGTCAACAAAGAAACCGTAGTAGAGACTGGTCAACACAGAATCCGTAGTAGAGACTGGTCAATAGAGAATCTGTAGTAGAGAATGGTCTACTCAAGAACTGTTGTAGAGACTGGTCAACGCAGAAACTGTAGTAGAGACTGGTCAACACAGAAACTGTAGGAGAGACTGGTCAACACAGAAACTGTAGTAGAGACTGTTTAACACAGAAACTGTAGTAGAGACTGGTCAACGCAGAAACTGTAGTAGAGACTCGTCAACACAAAAACTGTAGTATAGACAGGTGAACACAGAAACTGTAGTAGAGACTGGTCAACACAGGAACTGTAATTGAGACTGTTCAACACAGGGACTGTAGTAGAGACTGCTCACAAAGAAAATGTAGTAAAGACTGGTAACACTAAAACTGTAGTAAAGACTGGTCAACACAGAAACTGTAGAAGAGACTGGTTTACAAAGAAACTGTAGTAGATACTGGCCAACACAAAAACTGTAGTGGAGACCCGTCAACACAGAGACTGTAATAGGGACTGGTCAACACAGGGACTGTAGTAGAGACTGGTCAACATAGAAAAAGTAGTAGAGACTGGTCAACACAGAATCCGTATTAGAGACTGGACAATAGAACAAAACTGTAGTAGAGACTGGTCAACGCAGAAACTGTAGTAGAGACTGATCAACACAGAAACTGTAGTAGAGACTGGTCAACACAGAAACCGTAGTAGAGACTGGTCAACACAGAAACGGTAGTAGATACTCGTCAACACTGAAACTGTAGTAGAGATTGGTCAACACAGAAACTGTGGTAGAGACTGGTCAACACAGGGACTGTAGTAGAGACTGGTCAACACAAGACCTGTAGTAGAGACAGTTCAACGCAGAAACTGTAGTACATACTGGTCAACAGAGAAACTGTAGTAGAGACTGATCAACACAGAAACTGTAGTAGAGACTGGTCAACACAGAAACCGTTGTAGAGACTGGTCAACACAGAAACTGTAGTAGATACTTGTCAACACTGAAACTGCAGTAGAGACTGGTCAACACAGAAACTGTAGTACATACTGGTCAAGACAGAAACTGTAGTAAAGACTGGTCAACACAGAAACTGTAGTAGATACTGGTCAACATAGAAACTGTGGTAAAGACTGGTCGACACAGGGACTGTAGTAGAGACTGGTCAACAAAAGAACTGTAGTAGAGACAGGTAAACGCAGAAACTGTAGTAGATACTCGTCAACACTGAAACTGCAGTAAAGACTGGTCAACACAGAAACTGTAGTACATACTGGTCAACACAGAAACTGTAGTAAAGACTGGTCAACACAGAAACTGTAGTAGATACTGGTCAACATAGAAACTGTGGTAAAGACTGGTCGACACAGGGACTGTAGTAGAGACTGGTAAACACAGAAAGTGTAGTAAATACTGGCCAACACAGAAACTGTAGTGGAGACTCGTCAAAACAGAGACTGTAAAAGGGACTGATCAACATAGGGACTGTAGTAGAGACTGGTCAACATATAAACCGTAGTAGAGACTGGTCAACACAGAAACCGTAGTAGAGACTGGTCAATAGAGAATCTGTAGTAGAGACTGGTCTACACAAGAACTGTAGTAGAGACTGGTCAACGCAGAAACTGTAGTAGAGACTGGTCAACACAGAAACTGTAGTAGAGACTGGTCAACACAGAAACTGAAGTAGCGACTGGTCAATACAGAAACTGTAGTAGAGACTGGTAAACACAGAAACTGTAGTAGATACTGGCCAACACAGAAACTGTAGTGGAGACTCGTCAACACAGAGACTGTAAAAGGGACTGATCAACACAGGGACTGTAGTAGAGACTGGTCAACATATAAACCGTAGTAGAGACTGGTCAACACAGAAACCGTAGTAGAGACTGGTCAATAGAGAATCTGTAGTAGAGACTGGTCTACACAAGAACTGTAGTAGAGACTGGTCAACGCAGAATCTGTAGTAGAGACTGGTCAACACAGAAACTGTAGTAGAGACTGGTCAACACAGAAACTGTAGTAGCGACTGGTCAATATAGAAACTGTAGTAGAGACTGTTCAACACAGAAACTGTGGTAGAGACTGGTCAACACAGAAACTGTAGTAGAGACTCGTCAACACAGAAACTGTTGTATAGACTGTTGAACACAAAAACTGTAGTAGAGACTGGTCAACACAGGGACTGTAATAGAGACTGTTCGACACAGGGACTGTAGTAGAGACTGGTCAACAAAGAAAATGTAGTAAAGACTGGTCAACACTAAAACTGTAGTAAAGACTGGTCAACACAGAAACTGTAGTATATAGTGGTCAACACAGAAACATGTGGTAAAGACTGATCGACACAGGAACTGTAGTAGAGAATGGTAAACACAGAAACTGTAGTATAGATTGGTCAACACAGAAACTGTAGTAGAGACTGGTCAACAGAGGAACTGTAATATAGACTGATCAACACAGGGACTGTAGTAGAGACTGGTCAACAAAGAAAATGTAGTAAAGACTGGTCAAAACTGAAACTGTAGTAAAGACTGGTCAACACAAAAACTGTACTAGAGACAGGTCAACATAGAAACTGTAGTAGATACTGGTCAACACTGAAACTGTAGTAAAGACTGGTCAACACAGAAACTGTAGTAGAGACTGGTCAACATAGAAACTGTAGTAGATACTGGCCAACACAGAAACTGTAGTGGAGACTCGTCAACACAGAGACTGTAATAGGGACTGATCAACACAGGGACTGTAGTAGAGACTGGTCAACATAGAAACCGTAGTAGAGACTGGTCAACACAGAATCCGTAGTAGAGACTGGTCAATAGAGAATATGTAGTTGAGAATGGTCTACTCAAGAACTGTTGTAGACACTGGTCAACGCAGAAACTGTAGTAGAGACTGGTCAACACAGAAAATGTAGTAGAGACTGGTCAACACAGAAACTGTAGTAGAGACTGTTTAACACAGAAACTGTAGTAAAGACTGGTCAACGCAGAAACTGTAGTAGAGACTCCTCAACACAAAAACTGTAGTATAGGCTGGTGAACACAGAAACTGTAGTAGAGACTGGTCAACACAGGAACTGTAATTGAGACTGTTCAACACAGGGACTGTAGTAGAGACTGGTCACAAAGAAAATGTAGTAAAGACTGGTAACACTAAAACTGTAGTAAAGACTGGTCAACACAGAAACTGTAGCAGAGACTGGTTTACAAAGAAACTGTAGTAGATACTGGCCAACACAGAAACTGTAGTGGAGACTCGTCAACACAGAGACTGTAATAGGGACTGGTCAACACAGGGACTGTAGTAGAGACTGGTCAACATAGAAAAAGTAGTAGAGACTGGTCAACACAGAATCCGAATTAGAGACTGGACAATAGAAAAAAACTGTAGTAGAGACTGGACTACACAAGAACTGTAGTAGAGACTGGTCAACGCAGAATCTGTAGTAGAGACTGATCAACACAGAAACTGTAGTAGAGACTGGTCAACACAGAAACCGTAGTAGAGACTGGTCAACACAGAAACTGTAGTAGATACTCGTCAACACTGAAACTGTAGTAGAGACTGGTCAACACAGAAACTGTGGTAGAGACTGGTCAACACTGGGACTGTAGTAGAGACTGGTCAACACAAGACCTGTAGTAGAGACAGGTCAACGCAGAAACTGTAGTACATACTGGTCAACACAGAAACCGTAGTAGAGACTGATCAACACAGAAACTGTAGTAGAGACTGGTCAACACAGAAACCGTTGTAGAGACTGGTCAACACAGAAACTGTAGTAGATACTCGTCAACACTGAAACTGCAGTAGAGACTGGTCAACACAGAAACTGTAGTACATACTGGTCAACACAGAAACTGTAGTAAAGACTGGTCAACACAGAAACTGTAGTAGAGACTGGTCAACGCAGAATCTGTAGTAGAGACTGGTCAACACAGAAACTGTAGTAGAGACTGGTCAACACAGAAACTGTAGTAGCGACTGGTCAATACAGAAACTGTAGTAGAGACTGTTCAACACAGAAACTGTGGTAGAGACTGGTCAACACAGAAACTGTAGTAGAGACTCGTCAACACAGAAACTGTTGTATAGACTGTTGAACACAAAAACTGTAGTAGAGACTGGTCAACACAGGGACTGTAATAGAGACTGTTCAACACAGGGACTGTAGTGGAGACTGGTCAACACAGAAACTGTAGTAGATAATCGTCAACACTGAAACTGCAGTAGAGACTGGTCAACACAGAAACTGTAGTACATACTGGTCAACACAGAAACTGTAGTAAAGACTGGTCAACACAGAAACTGTAGTAGATAGTGGTCAACATAGAAACTGTGGTAAAGACTGGTCGACACAGGGACTGTAGTAGAGACTGGTCAACACAAGAACTGTAGTAGAGACAGGTCAACGCAGAAACTGTAGTACATACTGATCAACACAGAAACTATGGTAAAGACTGGTCGACACAGGGACTGTAGTAGAGACTGGTAAACACACAAACTGTAGTAGATACTGGTCAATACAGAAACAGTGGTAAAGTCTGTTCGACACAGGGACTGTAGTAGAGACTGGTAAACACAGAAACTGTAGTATAGACTGGTGAACACAGAAACTGTAGTAGAGACTGGTCAACACAGGGAATGTAAAAGACACTGTTCAACACAGGGACTGTAGTAGAGACTGGTCAACAAAGAAAATGTAGTAAAAACTGGTCAACACTGAAACTGTAGCAAAGACTGGTCAACACAGAAACTGTAGTAGAGACTGGTCAACATAGAAACTGTAGTGGATATTGGCCAACACAGAAACTGTAGTGGAGACTGGTCAACACAGAGACTGTAATAGGGACTGATCAACACAGGGACTGTAGTAGAGACTGGTCAACAAAGAAACCGTAGTAGAGACTGGTCAACACAGAATCCGTAGTAGAGACTGGTCAATAGAGAATCTGTAGTAGAGAATGGTCTACTCAAGAACTGTTGTAGAGACTGGTCAACGCAGAAACTGTAGTAGAGACTGGTCAACACAGAAACTGTAGGAGAGACTGGTCAACACAGAAACTGTAGTAGAGACTGTTTAACACAGAAACTGTAGTAGAGACTGGTCAACGCAGAAACTGTAGTAGAGACACGCCAACACAAAAACTGTAGTATAGGCTGGTGAACACAGAAACTGTAGTAGAGACTGGTCAACACAGGAACTGTAATTGAGACTGTTCAACACAGGGACTGTAGTAGAGACTGGTCACAAAGAAAATGTAGTAAAGACTGGTAACACTAAAACTGTAGTAAAGACTGGTCAACACAGAAACTGTAGCAGAGACTGGTTTACAAAGAAACTGTAGTAGATACTGGCCAACACAGAAACTGTAGTAGAGACTCGTCAACACAGAGACTGTAATAGGGACTGGTCAACACAGGGACTGTAGTAGAGACTGGTCAACATAGAAAAAGTAGTAGAGACTGGTCAACACAGAATCCGAATTAGAGACTGGACAATAGAAAAAAACTGTAGTAGAGACTGGACTACACAAGAACTGTAGTAGAGACTGGTCAACGCAGAAACTGTAGTAGAGACTGATCAACACAGAAACTGTAGTAGAGACTGGTCAACACAGAAACCGTAGTAGAGACTGGTCAACACAGAAACTGTAGTAGATACTCGTCAACACTGAAACTGTAGTAGAGACTGGTCAACACAGAAACTGTGGTAGAGACTGGTCAACACAGGGACTGTAGTAGAGACTGGTCAACACAAGACCTGTAGTAGAGACAGGTCAACGCAGAAACTGTAGTACATACTGGTCAACACAGAAACTGTAGTAGAGACTGATCAACACAGAAACTGTAGTAGAGACTGGTCAACACAGAAACCGTAGTAGAGACTGGTCAACACAGAAACTGTAGTAGATACTCGTCAACACTGAAACTGCAGTAGAGACTGGTCAACACAGAAACTGTAGTACATACTGGTCAACACAGAAACTGTAGTAAAGACTGGTCAACACAGAAACTGTAGTAGATAGTGGTCAACATAGAAACTGTGGTAAAGACTGGTCGACACAGGGACTGTAGTAGAGACTGGTCAACACAAGAACTGTAGTAGAGACAGGTCAACGCAGAAACTGTAGTAGAGTCTGGTCAACACAGAAACCGTAGTAGAGACTGGTCAACACAGAAACGGTAGTAGATACTCGTCAACACTGAAACTGTAGTAGAGATTGGTCAACACAGAAAATGTGGTAGAGACTGGTCAACACAGGGACTGTAGTAGAGACTGGTCAACACAAGACCTGTAGTAGAGACAGGTCAACGCAGAAACTGTAGTACATACTGGTCAACACAGAAACTGTAGTAGAGACTGATCAACACAGAAACTGTAGTAGCGACTGGTGAACACAGAAACTGTAGTAAAGACTGGTCAACACAGAAACTGTAGTAGATAGTGGTCAACATAGAAACTGTGGTAAAGACTGGTCGACACAGGGACTGTAGTAGAGACTGGTCAACACAAGAACTGTAGTAGAGACAGGTCAACGCAGAAACTGTAGTACATACTGATCAACACAGAAACTATGGTAAAGACTGGTCGACACAGGGACTGTAGTAGAGACTGGTAAACACACAAACTGTAGTAGATACTGGTCAATACAGAAACAGTGGTAAAGTCTGTTCGACACAGGGACTGTAGTAGAGACTGGTAAACACAGAAACTGTAGTATAGACTGGTGAACACAGAAACTGTAGTAGAGACTGGTCAACACAGGGAATGTAAAATACACTGTTCAACACAGAGACTGTAGTAGAAACTGGTCAACAAAGAAAATGTAGTAAAAACTGGTCAACACTGAAACTGTAGTAAAGACTGGTCAACACAGAATCCGAATTAGAGACTGGACAATAGAAAAAAACTGTAGTAGAGACTGGACTACACAAGAACTGTAGTAGAGACTGGTCAACGCAGAATCTGTAGTAGAGACTGATCAACACAGAAACTGTAGTAGAGACTGGTCAACACAGAAACCGTAGTAGAGACTGGTCAACACAGAAACTGTAGTAGATACTCGTCAACACTGAAACTGTAGTAGAGACTGGTCAACACAGAAACTGTGGTAGAGACTGGTCAACACTGGGACTGTAGTAGAGACTGGTCAACACAAGACCTGTAGTAGAGACAGGTCAACGCAGAAACTGTAGTACATACTGGTCAACACAGAAACCGTAGTAGAGACTGATCAACACAGAAACTGTAGTAGAGACTGGTCAACACAGAAACCGTTGTAGAGACTGGTCAACACAGAAACTGTAGTAGATACTCGTCAACACTGAAACTGCAGTAGAGACTGGTCAACACAGAAACTGTAGTACATACTGGTCAACACAGAAACTGTAGTAAAGACTGGTCAACACAGAAACTGTAGTAGAGACTGGTCAACGCAGAATCTGTAGTAGAGACTGGTCAACACAGAAACTGTAGTAGAGACTGGTCAACACAGAAACTGTAGTAGCGACTGGTCAATACAGAAACTGTAGTAGAGACTGTTCAACACAGAAACTGTGGTAGAGACTGGTCAACACAGAAACTGTAGTAGAGACTCGTCAACACAGAAACTGTTGTATAGACTGTTGAACACAAAAACTGTAGTAGAGACTGGTCAACACAGGGACTGTAATAGAGACTGTTCAACACAGGGACTGTAGTGGAGACTGGTCAACACAGAAACTGTAGTAGATACTCGTCAACACTGAAACTGCAGTAGAGACTGGTCAACACAGAAACTGTAGTACATACTGGTCAACACAGAAACTGTAGTAAAGACTGGTCAACACAGAAACTGTAGTAGATAGTGGTCAACATAGAAACTGTGGTAAAGACTGGTCGACACAGGGACTGTAGTAGAGACTGGTCAACACAAGAACTGTAGTAGAGACAGGTCAACGCAGAAACTGTAGTACATACTGATCAACACAGAAACTATGGTAAAGACTGGTCGACACAGGGACTGTAGTAGAGACTGGTAAACACACAAACTGTAGTAGATACTGGTCAATACAGAAACAGTGGTAAAGTCTGTTCGACACAGGGACTGTAGTAGAGACTGGTAAACACAGAAACTGTAGTATAGACTGGTGAACACAGAAACTGTAGTAGAGACTGGTCAACACAGGGAATGTAAAAGACACTGTTCAACACAGGGACTGTAGTAGAGACTGGTCAACAAAGAAAATGTAGTAAAAACTGGTCAACACTGAAACTGTAGTAAAGACTGGTCAACACAGAAACTGTAGTAGAGACTGGTCAACATAGAAACTGTAGTGGATATTGGCCAACACAGAAACTGTAGTGGAGACTGGTCAACACAGAGACTGTAATAGGGACTGATCAACACAGGGACTGTAGTAGAGACTGGTCAACAAAGAAACCGTAGTAGAGACTGGTCAACACAGAATCCGTAGTAGAGACTGGTCAATAGAGAATCTGTAGTAGAGAATGGTCTACTCAAGAACTGTTGTAGAGACTGGTCAACGCAGAAACTGTAGTAGAGACTGGTCAACACAGAAACTGTAGGAGAGACTGGTCAACACAGAAACTGTAGTAGAGACTGTTTAACACAGAAACTGTAGTAGAGACTGGTCAACGCAGAAACTGTAGTAGAGACTCGCCAACACAAAAACTGTAGTATAGGCTGGTGAACACAGAAACTGTAGTAGAGACTGGTCAACACAGGAACTGTAATTGAGACTGTTCAACACAGGGACTGTAGTAGAGACTGGTCACAAAGAAAATGTAGTAAAGACTGGTAACACTAAAACTGTAGTAAAGACTGGTCAACACAGAAACTGTAGCAGAGACTGGTTTACAAAGAAACTGTAGTAGATACTGGCCAACACAGAAACTGTAGTAGAGACTCGTCAACACAGAGACTGTAATAGGGACTGGTCAACACAGGGACTGTAGTAGAGACTGGTCAACATAGAAAAAGTAGTAGAGACTGGTCAACACAGAATCCGAATTAGAGACTGGACAATAGAAAAAAACTGTAGTAGAGACTGGACTACACAAGAACTGTAGTAGAGACTGGTCAACGCAGAAACTGTAGTAGAGACTGATCAACACAGAAACTGTAGTAGAGACTGGTCAACACAGAAACCGTAGTAGAGACTGGTCAACACAGAAACTGTAGTAGATACTCGTCAACACTGAAACTGTAGTAGAGACTGGTCAACACAGAAACTGTGGTAGAGACTGGTCAACACAGGGACTGTAGTAGAGACTGGTCAACACAAGACCTGTAGTAGAGACAGGTCAACGCAGAAACTGTAGTACATACTGGTCAACACAGAAACTGTAGTAGAGACTGATCAACACAGAAACTGTAGTAGAGACTGGTCAACACAGAAACCGTAGTAGAGACTGGTCAACACAGAAACTGTAGTAGATACTCGTCAACACTGAAACTGCAGTAGAGACTGGTCAACACAGAAACTGTAGTACATACTGGTCAACACAGAAACTGTAGTAAAGACTGGTCAACACAGAAACTGTAGTAGATAGTGGTCAACATAGAAACTGTGGTAAAGACTGGTCGACACAGGGACTGTAGTAGAGACTGGTCAACACAAGAACTGTAGTAGAGACAGGTCAACGCAGAAACTGTAGTAGAGTCTGGTCAACACAGAAACCGTAGTAGAGACTGGTCAACACAGAAACGGTAGTAGATACTCGTCAACACTGAAACTGTAGTAGAGATTGGTCAACACAGAAAATGTGGTAGAGACTGGTCAACACAGGGACTGTAGTAGAGACTGGTCAACACAAGACCTGTAGTAGAGACAGGTCAACGCAGAAACTGTAGTACATACTGGTCAACACAGAAACTGTAGTAGAGACTGATCAACACAGAAACTGTAGTAGAGACTGGTGAACACAGAAACTGTAGTAAAGACTGGTCAACACAGAAACTGTAGTAGATAGTGGTCAACATAGAAACTGTGGTAAAGACTGGTCGACACAGGGACTGTAGTAGAGACTGGTCAACACAAGAACTGTAGTAGAGACAGGTCAACGCAGAAACTGTAGTACATACTGATCAACACAGAAACTATGGTAAAGACTGGTCGACACAGGGACTGTAGTAGAGACTGGTAAACACACAAACTGTAGTAGATACTGGTCAATACAGAAACAGTGGTAAAGTCTGTTCGACACAGGGACTGTAGTAGAGACTGGTAAACACAGAAACTGTAGTATAGACTGGTGAACACAGAAACTGTAGTAGAGACTGGTCAACACAGGGAATGTAAAATACACTGTTCAACACAGGGACTGTAGTAGAAACTGGTCAACAAAGAAAATGTAGTAAAAACTGGTCAACACTGAAACTGTAGTAAAGACTGGTCAACACAGAAACTGTAGTAGAGACTGGTCAACATAGAAACTGTAGTGGATATTGGCCAACACAGAAACTGTAGTGGAGACTGGTCAACACAGAGAGTGTAATAGGGACTGATCAACTCAGGGACTGTAGTAGAGACTGGTCAACAAAGAAACCGTAGTAGAGACTGGTCAACACAGAATCCGTAGTAGAGACTGGTCAATAGAGAATCTGTAGTAGAGAATGGTCTACTCAAGAACTGTTGTAGAGACTGGTCAACGCAGAAACTGTAGTAGAGACTGGTCAACACAGAAACTGTAGGAGAGACTGGTCAACACAGAAACTGTAGTAGAGACTGTTTAACACAGTAACTGTAGTAGAGACTGGTCAACGCAGAAACTGTAGTAGAGACTCGTCAACACAAAAACTGTAGTATAGGCTGGTGAACACAGAAACTGTAGTAGAGACTGGTCAACACAGGAACTGTAATTGAGACTGTTCAACACAGGGACTGTAGTAGAGACTGCTCACAAAGAAAATGTAGTAAAGACTGGTAACACTAAAACTGTAGTAAAGACTGGTCAACACAGAAACTGTAGAAGAGACTGGTTTACAAAGAAACTGTAGTAGATACTGGCCAACACAAAAACTGTAGTGGAGACCCGTCAACACAGAGACTGTAATAGGGACTGGTCAACACAGGGACTGTAGTAGAGACTGGTCAACATAGAAAAAGTAGTAGAGACTGGTCAACACAGAATCCGTATTAGAGACTGGACAATAGAAAAAAACTGTTGTAGAGACTGGACTACACAAGAACTGTAGTAGAGACTGGTCAACGCAGAAACTGTAGTAGAGACTGATCAACACAGAAACTGTAGTAGAGACTGGTCAACACAGAAACCGTAGTAGAGACTGGTCAACACAGTAACGGTAGTAGATACTCGTCAACACTGAAACTGTAGTAGAGATTGGTCAACACAGAAAATGTGGTAGAGACTGGTCAACACAGGGACTGTAGTAGAGACTGGTCAACACAAGACCTGTAGTAGAGACAGGTCAACGCAGAAACTATAGTACATACTGGTCAACAGAGAAACTGTAGTAGAGACTGATCAACACAGAAACTGTAGTAGAGACTGGTCAACACAGAAACCGTAGTAGAGACTGGTCAACACAGAAACTGTAGTAGATACTTGTCAACACTGAAACTGCAGTAGAGACTGGTCAACACAGAAACTGTAGTACATACTGGTCAACACAGAAACTGTAGTAAAGACTGGTCAACACAGAAACTGTAGTAGATACTGGTCAACATAGAAACTGTGGTAAAGACTGGTCGACACAGGGACTGTAGTAGAGACTGGTCAACACAAGAACTGTAGTAGAGACAGGTCAACGCAGAAACTGTAGTAGATACTCGTCAACACTGAAACTGCAGTAGAGACTGGTCAACACAGAAACTGTAGTACATACTGGTCAACACAGAAACTGTAGTAAAGACTGGTCAACACAGAAACTGTAGTAGATACTGGTCAACATAGAAACTGTGGTAAAGACTGGTCGACACAGGGACTGTAGTAGAGACTGGTAAACACAGAAAGTGTAGTAGATACTGGCCAACACAGAAACTGTAGTGGAGACTCGTCAACACAGAGACTGTAAAAGGGACTGATCAACACAGGGACTGTAGTAGAGACTGGTCAACATATAAACCGTAGTAGAGACTGGTCAACACAGAAACCGTAGTAGAGACTGGTCAATAGAGAATCTGTAGTAGAGACTGGTCTACACAAGAACTGTAGTAGAGACTGGTCAACGCAGAAACTGTATTAGAGACTGGTCAATACAGAAACTGTAGTAGAGACTGTTCAACACAGAAACTGTAGTAGAGACTGGTAAACAGAGAAACTGTAGTAGATACTGGCCAACACAGAAACTGTAGTGGAGACTCGTCAACACAGAGACTGTAAAAGGGACTGATCAACACAGGGACTGTAGTAGAGACTGGTCAACATATAAACCGTAGTAGAGACTGGTCAACACAGAAACCGTAGTAGAGACTGGTCAATAGAGAATCTGTAGTAGAGACTGGTCTACACAAGAACTGTAGTAGAGACTGGTCAAGGCAGAAACTGTAGTAGAGACTGGTCAACACAGAAACTGTAGTAGAGACTGGTCAACACAGAAACTGTAGTAGCGACTGGTCAATACAGAAACTGTAGTAGAGACTGTTCAACACAGAAACTGTGGTAGAGACTGGTCAACACATAAACTGTAGTAGAGACTCGTCAACACAGAAACTGTTGTATAGACTGTTGAACACGAAAACTGTAGTAGAGACTGGTCAACACAGGGACTATAATAGAGACTGTTCAACACAGGGACTGTAGTAGAGACTGGTCAACAAAGAAAATGTAGTAAAGACTGGTCAACACTAAAACTGTAGTAAAGACTGGTCAACATAGAAACTGTAGTAGATACTGGCCAACACAGAAACTGTAGTGGAGACTCGTCAACACAGAGACTGTAATAGGGACTGATCAACACAGGGACTGTAGTAGAGACTGGTCAACATAGAAACCGTAGTAGAGACTGGTCAACACAGAATCCGTAGTAGAGACTGGTCAATAGAGAATCTGTAGTTGAGAATGGTCTACTCAAGAACTGTTGTAGACACTGGTCAACGCAGAAACTGTAGTAGAGACTGGTCAACACAGAAACTGTAGTAGAGACTGGTCAACACAGAAACTGTAGTAGAGACTGTTTAACACAGAAACTGTAGTAGAGACTGGTCAACGCGGAAACTGTAGTAGAGACTCGTCAACACAAAAACTGTAGTATAGGCTGGTGAACACAGAAACTGTAGTAGAGACTGGTCAACACAGGAACTGTAATTGAGACTGTTCAACACAGGGACTGTAGTAGAGACTGGTCACAAAGAAAATGTAGTAAAGACTGGTAACACTAAAACTGTAGTAAAGGCTGGTCAACACAGAAACTGTAGCAGAGACTGGTTTACAAAGAAACTGTAGTAGATACTGGCCAACACAGAAACTGTAGTGGATACTCGTCAACACAGAGACTGTAATAGGGACTGGTCAACACAGGGACTGTAGTAGAGACTGGTCAACATAGAAAAAGTAGTAGAGAGTGGTCAACACAGAATCCGAATTAGAGACTGGACAATAGAAAAAAACTGTAGTAGAGACTGGACTACACAAGAACTGTAGTAGAGACTGGTCAACGCAGAAACTGTAGTAGAGACTGATCAACACAGAAACTGTAGTAGAGACTGGTCAACACAGAAACCGTAGTAGAGACTGGTCAACACAGAAACTGTAGTAGATACTCGTCAACACTGAAACTGTAGTAGAGACTGGTCAACACAGAAACTGTGGTAGAGACTGGTCAACACAGGGACTGTAGTAGAGACTGGTCAACACAAGACCTGTAGTTGAGACAGGTCAACGCAGAAACTGTAGTACATACTGGTCAACACAGAAACTGTAGTAGAGACTGATCAACACAGAAACTGTAGTAGAGACTGGTCAACACAGAAACCGTAGTAGAGACTGGTCAACACAGAAACTGTAGTAGATACTCGTCAACACTGAAACTGCAGTAGAGACTGGTCAACACAGAAACTGTAGTACATAATGGTCAACACAGAAACTGTAGTAAAGACTGGTCAACACAGAAACTGTAGTAGATAGTGGTCAACATAGAAACTGTGGTAAAGACTGGTCGACACAGGGACTGTAGTAGAGACTGGTCAACACAAGAACTGTAGTAGAGACAGGTCAACGCAGAAACTGTAGTACATACTGGTCAACACAGAAACAGTAGTAGAGACTGATCAACACAGAAACTGTGGTAGAGACTGGTCAACACAGAAACCGTAGTAGAGACTGGTCAACACAGAAACTGTAGTAGATACTCGTCAACACTGAAACTGCAGTAGAGACTGGTCAACACAGAAACTGTAGTACATACTGGTCAACACAGAAACTGTAGTAGAGACTCGTCAACCCAGAAACCGTAGTAGAGACTGATCAACACAGGGACTGTAATAGAGACTGGTCAACACAGGGACTGTAGCAGAGACGGGTCAACATAGAAACCGTAGTAGAGACTGGTCAACACAGAAACCGTAGTAGAGACTGGTCAACAGAGAAACTGTAGTAGAGACTGGTCAACAAAAGAACTGTAGTAGAGACTGGTCAACACAAAAACTGTAGTAGAGACTGGTCTACACAGAAACTGTAGTAGAGACTCGTCAACACAGAAACTGTAGTAGAGACTCGTCAACACAGAAACTGTAGTAGAGACTGGTCAACACAGGGACTGTAGTAGAGACTGGTCAACACAAGATCTGTAGTAGACACGGGTCAACGCAGAAACTGTAGTAGATACTGGTCAACACAGAAACTGTAGTAAAGACTGGTCAACACAGTAACTGTAGTAGATACTGGTCAACACAGAAACCATGGTAAAGACTGGTCGACACAGGGACTGTAGTAGAGACTGGTAAACACAGAAACTGTAGTAGATACTGGTCAATACAGCAACTGTGGTAAAGACTGTTTGACACAGGGACTGTAGTAGAGACTGGTAAACACAGAAACTGTAGTATAGACTGGTGAACACAGAAACTGTAGTAGAGACTGGTCAACACAGGGAATGTAAAAGAGACTGTTCAACACAGAGACTGTAGTAGAGACTGGTCAACACAGAAACTGTAGTAGAGACTGTTTAACACAGAAACTGTAGTAGAGACTGGTCAACGCGGAAACTGTAGTAGAGACTCGTCAACACAAAAACTGTAGTATAGGCTGGTGAACACAGAAACTGTAGTAGAGACTGGTCAACACAGAGACTGTAATAGGGACTGATCAACACAGGGACTGTAGTAGAGACTGGTCAACATAGAAACCGTAGTAGAGACTGGTCAACACAGAATCCGTAGTAGAGACTGGTCAATAGAGAATCTGTAGTTGAGAATGGTCTACTCAAGAACTGTTGTAGACACTGGTCAACGCAGAAACTGTAGTAGAGACTGGTCAACACAGAAACTGTAGTAGAGACTGGTCAACACAGAAACTGTAGTAGAGACTGTTTAACACAGAAACTCTAGTAGAGACTGGTCAACGCAGAAACTGTAGTAGAGACTCGTCAACACAAAAACTGTAGTATAGGCTGGTGAACACAGAAACTGTAGTAGAGACTGGTCAACACAGGAACTGTAATTGAGACTGTTCAACACAGGGACTGTAGTAGAGACTGGTCACAAAGAAAATGTAGTAAAGACTGGTAACACTAAAACTGTAGTAAAGGCTGGTCAACACAGAAACTGTAGCAGAGACTGGTTTACAAAGAAACTGTAGTAGATACTGGCCAACACAGAAACTGTAGTGGAGACTCGTCAACACAGAGACTGTAATAGGGACTGGTCAACACAGGGACTGTAGTAGAGACTGGTCAACATAGAAAAAGTAGTAGAGAGTGGTCAACACAGAATCCGAATTAGAGACTGGACAATAGAAAAAAACTGTAGTAGAGACTGGACTACACAAGAACTGTAGTAGACACTGGTCAACGCAGAAACTGTAGTAGAGACTGATCAACACAGAATCTGTATTAGAGACTGGTCAACACAGAAACCGTAGTAGAGACTGGTCAACACAGAAACTGTAGTAGATACTCGTCAACACTGAAACTGTAGTAGAGACTGGTCAACACAGAAACTGTGGTAGAGACTGGTCAACACAGGGACTGTAGTAGAGACTGGTCAACACAAGACCTGTAGTTGAGACAGGTCAACGCAGAAACTGTAGTACATACTGGTCAACACAGAAACTGTAGTAGAGACTGATCAACACAGAAACTGTAGTAGAGAATGGTCAACACAGAAACCGTAGTAGAGACTGGTCAACACAGAAACTGTAGTAGATACTCGTCAACACTGAAACTGCAGTAGAGACTGGTCAACACAGAAACTGTAGTACATAATGGTCAACACAGAAACTGTAGTAAAGACTGGTCAACACAGAAACTGTAGTAGATAGTGGTCAACATAGAAACTGTGGTAAAGACTGGTCGACACAGGGACTGTAGTAGAGACTGGTCAACACAAGAACTGTAGTAGAGACAGGTCAACGCAGAAACTGTAGTACATACTGGTCAACACAGAAACAGTAGTAGAGACTGATCAACACAGAAACTGTGGTAGAGACTGGTCAACACAGAAACCGTAGTAGAGACTGGTCAACACAGAAACTGTAGTAGATACTCGTCAACACTGAAACTGCAGTAGAGACTGGTCAACACAGAAACTGTAGTACATACTGGTCAACACAGAAACTGTAGTAGAGACTCGTCAACCCAGAAACCGTAGTAGAGACTGATCAACACAGGGACTGTAATAGAGACTGGTCAACACAGGGACTGTAGCAGAGACGGGTCAACATAGAAACCGTAGTAGAGACTGGTCAACACAGAAACCGTAGTAGAGACTGGTCAACAGAGAAACTGTAGTAGAGACTGGTCAACAAAAGAACTGTAGTAGAGACTGGTCAACACAAAAACTGTAGTAGAGACTGGTCTACACAGAAACTGTAGTAGAGACTCGTCAACACAGAAACTGTAGTAGAGACTCGTCAACACAGAAACTGTAGTAGAGACTGGTCAACACAGGGACTGTAGTAGAGACTGGTCAACACAAGATCTGTAGTAGACACGGGTCAACGCAGAAACTGTAGTAGATACTGGTCAACACAGAAACTGTAGTAAAGACTGGTCAACACAGTAACTGTAGTAGATACTGGTCAACACAGAAACCATGGTAAAGACTGGTCGACACAGGGACTGTAGTAGAGACTGGTAAACACAGAAACTGTAGTAGATACTGGTCAATACAGCAACTGTGGTAAAGACTGTTTGACACAGGGACTGTAGTAGAGACTGGTAAACACAGAAACTGTAGTATAGACTGGTGAACACAGAAACTGTAGTAGAGACTGGTCAACACAGGGAATGTAAAAGAGACTGTTCAACACAGAGACTGTAGTAGAGACTGGTCAACAAAGAAAATGTAGTAAAAACTGGTCAACACTGAAACTGTAGTAAAGACTGGTCAACACAGAAACTGTAGTAGAGACTGGTCAACATAGAAACTGTAGTAGATACTGGCCAACAGAGAAACTGTAGTAGAGACTGGTCTACACAAGAACTGTAGTAGAGACTGGTCAACACAGATACTGTAGTAGAGACTGGTCAACACAGAAACTGTAGTAGATAGTGGTCAACATAGAAACTGTGGTAAAGACTGGTCAACACAGGGACTGTAGTAGAGACTGGTCAACACAAGAACTGTAGTAGAGACTGGTCAACAAAGAAACCGTAGTAGAGACTGGTCAACACAGAATCCATAGTAGAGACTGGTCAATAGAGAATCTGTAGTAGAGAATGGTCTACTCAAGAACTGTTGTAGACACTGGTCAACGCAGAAACTGTAGTAGAGACTGGTCAACACAGAAACTGTATTAGAGACTGGTCAACACAGAAACTGTAGTAGAGACTGTTTAACACAGAAACTGTAGTAGAGACTGGTCAACGCAGAAACTGTAGTAGAGACTCGTCAACACAAAAACTGTAGTATAGGCTGGTGAACACAGAAACTGTAGTAGATACTGGTCAACATAGAAACTGTGGTAAAGACTGGTCGACGCAGGGACTGTAGTAGAGACTGGTAAACACAGAAAGTGTAGTAGATACTGGTCAATACAGAAACTGTGGTAAAGACTGTTCGACACAGGAACTGTAGTAGAGACTGGTAAACACAGAAACTGTAGTAGATACTGGCCAACACAGAAACTGTAGTGGAGACTCGTCAACACAGAGACTGTAAAAGGGACTGATCAACACAGGGACTGTAGTAGAGACTGGTCAACATAGAAACCGTAGTAGAGACTGGTCAACACAGAAACCGTAGTAGACACTGGTCAATAGAGAATCTGTAGTAGAGACTGGTCTACACAAGAACTGTAGTAGAGACTGGTCAACGCAGAAACTGTAGTAGAGACTGGTCAACACAGAAACTGTAGTAGAGACTGGTCAACACAGAAACTGTAGTAGCGACTGGTCAATACAGAAAATGTAGTAGAGACTGTTCAACACAGAAACTGTAGTAGAGAGTGGTCAACACAGGGAATGTAAAAGAGACTGTTCAACACAGGGACTGTAGTAGAGACTGGTCAACAAAGAAAATGTAGTAAAAACTGGTCAACACTGAAACTGTAGTAAAGACTGGTCAACACAGAAACTGTAGCAGAGACTGGTTTACAAAGAAACTGTAGTAGATACTGGCCAACACAGAAACTGTAGTGGAGACTCGTCAACACAGAGACTGTAATAGGGACTGGTCAACACAGGGACTGTAGTAGAGACTGGTCAACATAGAAAAAGTAGTAGAGACTGGTCAACACAGAATCCGAATTAGAGACTGGACAATAGAAAAAAACTGTAGTAGAGACTGGACTCCACAAGAACTGTAGTAGAGACTGGTCAACGCAGAAACTGCAGTAGAGACTTATCATTACAGAAACTGTAGTAGAGACTGGTCAACACAGAAACCGTAGTAGAGACTGGTCAACACAGAAACTGTAGTAGATACTCGTCAACACTGAAACTGTAGTAGAGACTGGTCAACACAGAAACTGTAGTACATACTGGTCAACACAGAAACTGTAGTAAAGACTGGTCAACACAGAAACTGTAGTAGATAGTGGTCAACATAGAAACTGTGGTAAAGACTGGTCGACACAGGGACTGTAGTAGAGACTGGTCAACACAAGAACTGTAGTAGAGACAGGTCAACGCAGAAACTGTAGTACATACTGGTCAACACAGAAACTGTAGTAGAGACTGATCAACACAGAAACTGTAGTAGAGACTGGTCAACATAGAAACCGTAGTAGAGACTGGTCAACACAGAAACTGTAGTAGATACTCGTCAACACTGAAACTGCAGTAGAGACTGTTCAACACAGAAACTGTAGTACATACTGGTCAACACAGAAACTGTAGTAGAGACTCGTCAACCCAGAAACCGTAGTAGAGACTGATCAACACAGGGACTGTAAAAGAGACTGGTCAACACAGGGACTGTAGCAGAGACGGGTCAACATAGAAACCGTAGTAGAGACTGGTCAACACAGAAACCGTAGTAGAGACTGGTCAACAGAGAACCTGTAGTAGAGACTGGTCTACACAAGAACTGTAGTAGAGACTGGTCAACACAAAAACTGTAGTAGAGACTGGTCAACACAGAAACTGTAGTAGAGACTCGTCAACACAGAAACTGTAGTAGAGACTCGTCAACACAGAAACTGTAGTAGAGACTGGTCAACACAGGGACTGTAGAAGAGACTGGTCAACTCAAGATCTGTAGTAGACACGGGTCAACGCAGAAACTGTAGTAGATACTGGTCAACACAGAAACTGTAGTAAAGACTGGTCAACACAGTAACTGTAGTAGATACTGGTCAACACAGAAACTATGGTAAAGACTGGTCGACACAGGGACTGTAGTAGAGACTGGTAAACACAGAAACTGTAGTAGATACTGGTCAATACAGAAACTGTGGTAAAGACTGTTTGACACAGGGACTGTAGTAGAGACTGGTAAACACAGAAACTGTAGTATAGACTGGTGAACACAGAAACTGTAGTAGAGACTGGTCAACACAGGGAATGTAAAAGAGACTGTTCAACACAGGGACTGTAGTAGAGACTGGTCAACATAGAAAATGTAGTAAAAACTGGTCAACACTGAAACTGTAGTAAAGACTGGTCAACACAGAAACTGTAGTAGAGACTGGTCAACATAGAAACTGTAGTAGATACTGGCCAACACAGAAACTGTAGTGGAGACTCGTCAACACAGAGACTGTAATAGGGACTGATCAACACAGGGACTGTAGTAGAGACTGGTCAACAAAAAACCGTAGTAGAGAATGGTCAACACAGAATCCATAGTAGAGACTGGTCAATAGAGAATCTGTAGTAGAGAATGGTCTACTAAAGAACTGTTGTAGACACTGGTCAACGCAGAAACTGTAGTAGAGACTGGTCAACACAGAAACTGTAGTAGAGACTGGTCAACACAGAAACTGTAGTAGAGACTGTTTAACACAGAAACTGTAGTAGAGACTGGTCAACGCAGAAACTGTAGTAGAGACTCGTCAACAGAAAAACTGTAGTATAGGCTGGTGAACACAGAAACTGTAGTAGAGACTGGTCAACATAGGGACTGTAGTAGAGACTGGTCACAAAGAAAATGTAGTAAAGACTGGTAACACCACAACTGTAGTAAAGACTGGTCAACACAGAAACTGTAGCAGAGACTGGTTTACAAAGAAACTGTAGTAGATACTGGCCAACACAGAAACTGTAGTGGAGACTCGTCAACACAGAGACTGTAATAGGGACTGGTCAACATAGAAAAAGTAGTAGAGACTGGTCAACACAGAATCCGAATTAGAGACTGGACAATAGAAAAAAACTGTAGTAGAGACTCGACTACACAAGAACTGTAGTAGAGACTGGTCAACGCATAAACTGTAGTAGAGACTGGTCAACACAGAAACTGTAGTAGAGACTGATCAACACAGAAACTGTAGTAGAGACTGGTCAACACAGAATCCATAGTAGAGACTGGTCAATAGAGAATCTGTAGTAGAGAATGGTCTACTCAAGAACTGTTGTAGACACTGGTCAACGCAGAAACTGTAGTTGAGACTGGTCAACACAGAAACTGTAGTAGAGACTGGTCAACACAGAAACCGTAGTAGAGACTGGTCAACACAGAAACTGTAGTAGATACTCGTGAACACTGAAACTGTAGTAGAGACTGGTCAACACAGAAACTGTGGTAGAGACTGGTCAACACAGGTACTGTAGTAGAGACTGGTCAACACAAGACCTGTAGTAGAGACAGGTCAACGCAGAAACTGTAGTACATACTGGTCAACACAGAAACTGTAGTAGAGACTGATCAACACAGAAACTGTAGTAGAGACTGGTCAACACAGAAACCGTAGTAGAGACTGGTCAACACAGAAACTGTAGTAGATACTCGTCAACACTGAAACTGCAGTAAAGACTGGTCAACACAGAAACTGTAGTACATACTGGTCAACACAGAAACTGTAGTAAAGACTGGTCAACACAGAAACTGTAGTAGAGACTGGTCAACATAGAAATTGTAGTAGATACTGGCCAACACAGAAACTGTAGTGGAGACTCGTCAACACAGAGACTGTAATAGGGACTGATCAACACAGGGACTGTAGTAGAGACTGGTCAACAAAGAAACCGTAGTAGAGACTGGTCAACACAGAATCCGTAGTAGAGACTGGTCAATAGAGAATCTGTAGAAGAGAATGGTCTACTCAAGAACTGTAGTAGACACTGTTCAACGCAGAAACTGTAGTAGAGACTGGTCAACACAGAAACTGTAGTAGAGACTGGTCAACACAGAAACTGTAGTAGAGACTGTTTAACACAGAAACTGTAGTAGAGACTGGTCAACGCAGAAACTGTAGTAGAGACTCGTCAACACAAAAACTGTAGTATAGGCTGGTGAAAACAGAAACTGTAGTAGAGACTGGTCAACACAGGAACTGTAATTGAGACTGTTCAACACAGGGACTGTAGTAGAGACTGGTCAACAAAGAAAATGTAGTAAAAACTGGTCAACACTGAAACTGTAGTAAAGACTGGTCAACACAGAAACTGTAGTAGAGACTGGTCAACATAGAAACTGTAGTAGATACTGGCCAACACAGAAACTGTAGTGGAGACTCGTCAACACAGAGACTGTAATAGGGACTGATCAACACAGGGACTGTAGTAGAGACTGGTCAACAAAGAAACCGTAGTAGAGACTGGTCAACACAGAATCCATAGTAGAGACTGGTCAATAGAGAATCTGTAGTAGAGAATGGTCTACTCAAGAACTGTTGTAGACACTGGTCAACGCAGAAACTGTAGTAGAGACTGGTCAACACAGAAACTGTAGTAGAGACTGGTCAACACAGAAACTGTAGTAGAGACTGTTTAACACAGAAACTGTAGTAGAGACTGGTCAACGCAAAAACTCAAGTAGAGACTCGTCAACAAAAAAACTGTAGTATAGGCTGGTGAACACAGAAACTGTAGTAGAGACTGGTCAACACAGGGACTGTAGTAGAGACTGGTCACAAAGAAAATGTAGTAAAGACTGGTAACACTACAACTGTAGTAAAGACTGGTCAACACAGAAACTGTAGCAGAGATTGGTTTACAAGGAAATTGTAGTAGATACTGGCCAACACAGAAACTGTAGTGGAGACTCGTCAACACAGAGACTGTAATAGGGACTGGTCAACATAGAAAAAGTAGTAGAGACTGGTCAACACAGAATCCGAATTAGAGACTGGACAATAGAAAAAAACTATAGTAGAGACTGGACTACACAAGAACGGTAGTAGAGACTGGTCAACGCAGAAACTGTAGTATAGACTGATCAACACAGAAACTGTAGTAGAGACTGGTCAACACAGAAACCGTAGTAGAGACTGGTCAACACAGAAACTGTAGTAGATACTCGTCAACACTGAAACTGTAGTAGAGACTGGTCAACACAGAAACTGTGGTAGAGACTGGTCAACAGAGGGACTGTAGTAGAGACTGGTCAACACAAGACCTGTAGTAGAGACAGGTCAACGTAGAAACTGTAGTACATACTGGTCAACACAGAAACTGTAGTAGAGACTGATCAACACAGAAAGTGTAGTAGAGACTGGTCAACACAGAAACCGTAGTAGGGACTGGTCAACACAGAAACTGTAGTAGATACTCGTCAACACTGAAACTGCAGTAGAGACTGCTCAACACAGAAACTGTAGTACATACTGGTCAACACAGAATCTGTAGTAGAGACTGGTCAACACAGAAACTGTAGTAGATAGTGGTCAACATAGAAACTGTTGTAAAGACTGGTCGACACAGGGACTGTAGTAGAGACTGGTCAACACAAGAACTGTAGTAGAGACAGGTCAACGCAGAAACTGTAGTACATACTGGTCAACACAGAAACTGTAGTAGAGACTGATCAACACAGAAACTGTAGTAGAGACTGGTCAACATAGAAACCGTAGTAGAGACTGGTCAACACAGAAACTGTAGTAGATACTCGTCAACACTGAAACTGCAGTAGAGACTGGTCAACACAGAAACTGTAGTACATACTGGTCAACACAGAAACTGTAGTAGAGACTCGTCAACCCAGAAACCGTAGTAGAGACTGATCAACACAGGGACTGTAATAGAGACTGGTCAACACAGGGACTGTAGCAGAGACGGGTCAACATAGAAACCGTAGTAGAGACTGGTCAACACAGAAACCGTAGTAGAGACTGGTCAACAGAGAAACTGTAGTAGAGACTGGTCTACACAAGAACTGTAGTAGAGACTGGTCAACACAAAAACTGTAGTAGAGACTGGTCAACACAGAAACTGTAGTAGAGAGTCGTGAACACAGAAACTGTAGTAGAGACTCGTCAACACAGAAACTGTAGTAGAGACTGGTCAACACAGGGACTGTAGAAGAGACTGGTCAACACAAGATCTGTAGTAGACATGGGTCAACGCAGAAACTGTAGTAGATACTGGTCAACACAGAAACTATGGTAAAGACTGGTCGACACAGGGACTGTAGTAGAGACTGGTAAACACAGAAACTGTAGTAGATACTGGTCAATACAGAAACTGTGGTAAAGACTGTTCGACACAGGGACTGTAGTAGAGACTGGTAAACACAGAAACTGTAGTATAGACTGGTGAACACAGAAACTGTAGTAGAGACTGATCAACACAGAAACTGTAGTAGAGACTGGTCAACATAGAAACCGTAGTAGAGACTGGTCAACACAGAAACTGTAGTAGATACTCGTCAACACTGAAACTGCAGTAGAGACTGGTCAACACAGAAACTGTAGTACATACTGGTCAACACAGAAACTGTAGTAGAGACTCGTCAACCCAGAAACCGTAGTAGAGACTGATCAACACAGGGACTGTAATAGAGACTGGTCAACACAGGGACTGTAGCAGAGACGGGTCAACATAGAAACCGAAGTAGAGACTGGTCAACACAGAAACCGTAGTAGAGACAGGTCAACAGAGAAACTGTAGTAGAGACTGGTCTACACAAGAACTGTAGTAGAGACTGGTCAACACAAAAACTGTAGTAGAGACTGGTCAACACAGAAACTGTAGTAGAGAGTCGTGAACACAGAAACTGTAGTAGAGACTCGTCAACACAGAAACTGTAGTAGAGACTGGTCAACACAGGGACGGTAGAAGAGACTGGTCAACACAAGATCTGTAGTAGACACGGGTCAACGCAGAAACTGTAGTAGATACTGGTCAACACAGAAACTATGGTAAAGACTGGTCGACACAGGGACTGTAGTAGAGACTGGTAAACACAGAAACTGTAGTAGATACTGGTCAATACAGAAACTGTGGTAAAGACAGTTCGACACAGGGAATGTAGTAGAGACTGGTAAACACAGAAACTGTAGTATAGACTGGTGAACACAGAAACTGTAGTAGAGACTGGTCAACACAGGGAATGTAAAAGAGACTGTTCAACACAGGGACTGTAGTAGAGACTGGTCAACAAAGAAAATGTAGTAAAAACTGGTCAACACTGAAACTGTAGTAAAGACTGGTCAACACAGAAACTGTAGTAGAGACTGGTCAACATAGAAACTGTAGTAGATACTGGCCAACACAGAAACTGTAGTGGAGACTCGTCAACACAGAGACTGTAATAGGGACTGATCAACACAGGGACTGTAGTAGAGACTGGTCAACAAAGAAACCGTAGTAGAGACTGGTCAACACAGAATCCGTAGTAGAGACTGGTCAATAGAGAATCTGTAGTAGAGAATGGTCTACTCAAGAACTGTTGTAGACACTGGTCAACGCAGAAACTGTAGTTGAGACTGGTCAACACAGAAACTGTAGTAGAGACTGGTCAACACAGAAACCGTAGTAGAGACTGGTCAACACAGAAACTGTAGTAGATACTCGTCAACACTGAAACTGTAGTAGAGACTGGTCAACACAGAAACTGTGGTAGAGACTAGTCAACACAGGTACTGTAGTAGAGACTGGTCAACACAAGACCTGTAGTAGAGACAGGTCAACGCAGAAACTGTAGTACATACTGGTCAACACAGAAACTGTAGTAGAGACTGATCAACACAGAAACTGTAGTAGAGACTGGTCAACACAGAAACCGTAGTAGAGACTGGTCAACACAGAAACTGTAGTAGATACTCGTCAACACTGAAAAGGCAGTAGAGAATGGTCAACACAGAAACTGTAGTAAATACTGGTCAACACAGAAACTGTAGTAAAGACTGGTCAACACAGAAACTGTAGTAG
Source organism: Saccoglossus kowalevskii (assembly GCF_978046115.1). Classification (NCBI taxonomy): domain Eukaryota; kingdom Metazoa; phylum Hemichordata; class Enteropneusta; family Harrimaniidae; genus Saccoglossus; species Saccoglossus kowalevskii. The sequence continues at coordinate 35,215,725 of NC_140651.1, forward strand.
AGACTGGTCAACATAGAAACTGTAGTAGATACTGGCCAACACAGAAACTGTAGTGGAGACTCGTCAACACAGAGACTGTAATAGGGACTGATCAACACAGGGACTGTAGTAGAGACTGGTCAACAAAAAACCGTAGTAGAGACTGGTCAACACAGAATCCATAGTAGAGACTGGTCAATAGAGAATCTGTAGTAGAGAATGGTCTACTCAAGAACTGTTGTAGACACTGGTCAACGCAGAAACTGTAGTAGAGACTGGTCAACACAGAAACTGTAGTAGAGACTGGTCAACACAGAAACTGTAGTAGAGACTGTTTAACACAGAAACTGTAGTAGAGACTGGTCAACGCAGAAACTGTAGTAGAGACTCGTCAACACAAAAACTGTAGTATAGGCTGGTGAACACAGAAACTGTAGTAGAGACTGGTCAACACAGGGACTGTAGTAGAGACTGGTCACAAAGAAAATGTAGTAAAGACTGGTAACACCACAACTGTAGTAAAGACTGGTCAACACAGAAACTGTAGCAGAGACTGGTTTACAAAGAAACTGTAGTAGATACTGGCCAACACAGAAACTGTAGTGGAGACTCGTCAACACAGAGACTGTAATAGGGACTGGTCAACATAGAAAAAGTAGTAGAGACTGGTCAACACAGAATCCGAATTAGAGACTGGACAATAGAAAAAAACTGTAGTAGAGACTGGACTACACAAGAACTGTAGTAGAGACTGGTCAACGCATAAACTGTAGTAGAGACTGATCAACACAGAAACTGTAGTAGAGACTGGTCAACACAGAAACCGTAGTAGAGACTGGTCAACACAGAAACTGTAGTAGATACTCGTCAACACTGAAACTGTAGTAGAGACTGGTCAACACAGAAACTGTGGTAGAGACTGGTCAACACAGGGACTGTAGTAGAGACTGGTCAACACAAGACCTGTAGTAGAGACAGGTCAACGTAGAAACTGTAGTATATACTGGTCAACACAGAAACTGTAGTAGAGACTGATCAACACAGAAAGTGTAGTAGAGACTGGTCAACACAGAAACCGTAGTAGAGACTGGTCAACACAGACACTGTAGTAGATACTCGTCAACACTGAAACTGCAGTAGAGACTGCTCAACACAGAAACTGTTGTACATACTGGTCAACACAGAAACTGTAGTAGAGACTGGTCAACACAGAAACTGTAGTAGATAGTGGTCAACATAGAAACTGTGGTAAAGACTGGTCGACACAGGGACTGTAGTAGAGACTGGTCAACACAGGAACTGTAGTAGAGACAGGTCAACGCAGAAACTGTAGTACATACTGGTCAACACAGAAACTGTAGTAGAGACTGGTCAACATAGAAACCGTAGTAGAGACTGGTCAACACAGAAACTGTAGTAGATACTCGTCAACACTGAAACTGCAGTAGAGACTGGTCAACACAGAAACTGTAGTACATACTGGTCAACACAGAAACTGTAGTAGAGACTCGTCAACCCAGAAACCGTAGTAGAGACTGATCAACACAGGGACTGTAATAGAGACTGGTCAACACAGGGACTGTAACAGAGACGGGTCAACATAGAAACCGTAGTAGAGACTGGTCAACACAGAAACCGTAGTAGAGACTGGTCAACACAGAAACTGTAGTAGAGACTGGTCTACACAAGAACTGTAGTAGAGACTGGTCAACACAAAAACTGTAGTAGAGACTGGTCAACACAGAAACTGTAGTAGAGAGTCGTGAACACAGAAACTGTAGTAGAGACTCGTCAACACAGAAACTGTAGTAGAGACTGGTCAACACAGGGACTGTAGAAGAGACTGGTCAACACAAGATCTGTAGTAGACACGGGTCAACGCAGAAACTGTAGTAGATACTGGTCAACACAGAAACTATGGTAAAGACTGGTCGACACAGGGACTGTAGTAGAGACTGGTAAACACAGAAACTGTAGGAGATACTGGTCAATACAGAAACTGTGGTAAAGACTGTTCGACACAGGGACTGTAGTAGAGACTGGTAAACACAGAAACTGTAGTATAGACTGGTGAACACAGAAACTGTAGTAGAGACTGGTCAACACAGGGAATGTAAAAGAGACTGTTCAACACAGGGACTGTAGTAGAGACTGGTCAACAAAGAAAATGTAGTAAAAACTGGTCAACACTGAAACTGTAGTAAAGACTGGTCAACACAGAAACTGTAGTAGAGACTGGTCAACATAGAAACTGTAGTAGATACTGGCCAACACAGAAACTGTAGTGGAGACTCGTCAACACAGAGACTGTAATAGGGACTGATCAACACAGGGACTGTAGTAGAGTCTGGTCAACAAAGAAACCGTAGTAGAGACTGGTCAACACAGAATCCGTAGTAGAGACTGGTCAATAGAGAATCTGTAGTAGAGAATGGTCTACTCAAGAACTGTTGTAGACACTGGTCAACGCAGAAACTGTAGTTGAGACTGGTCAACACAGAAACTGTAGTAGAGACTGGTCAACACAGAAACCGTAGTAGAGACTGGTCAACACAGAAACTGTAGTAGATACTCGTGAACACTGAAACTGTAGTAGAGACTGGTCAACACAGAAACTGTGGTAGAGACTGGTCAACACAGGTACTGTAGTAGAGACTGGTCAACACAAGACCTGTAGTAGAGACAGGTCAACGCAGAAACTGTAGTACATACTGGTCAACACAGAAACTGTAGTAGAGACTGATCAACACAGAAACTGTAGTAGAGACTGGTCAACACAGAAACCGTAGTAGAGACTGGTCAACACAGAAACTGTAGTAGATACTCGTCAACACTGAAACTGCAGTAGAGACTGGTCAACACAGAAACTGTAGTACATACTGGTCAACACAGAAACTGTAGTAAAGACTGGTCAACACAGAAACTGTAGTAGAGACTGGTCAACATAGAAACTGTAGTAGATACTGGCCAACACAGAAACTGTAGTGGAGACTCGTCAACACAGAGACTGTAATAGGGACTGATCAACACAGGGACTGTAGTAGAGACTGGTCAACAAAGAAACCGTAGTAGAGACTGGTCAACACAGAATCCGTAGTAGAGAATGGTCAATAGAGAATCTGTAGTAGAGAATGGTCTACTCAAGAACTGTAGTAGACACTGGTCAACGCAGAAACTGTAGTAGAGACTGGTCAACACTGAAACCGTAGTAGAGACTGGTCAACAGAGAAACTGTAGTAGAGACTGGTCTACACAAGAACTGTAGTAGAGACTGGTCAACACAAAAACTGTAGTAGAGACTGGTCAACACAGAAACTGTAGTAGAGAGTCGTGAACACAGAAACTGTAGTAGAGACTCGTCAACACAGAAACTGTAGTAGAGACTGGTCAACACAGGGACTGTAGAAGAGACTGGTCAACACAAGATCTGTAGTAGACACGGGTCAACGCAGAAACTGTAGTAGATACTGGTCAACACAGAAACTATGGTAAAGACTGGTCGACACAGGGACTGTAGTAGAGACTGGTAAACACAGAAACTGTAGTAGATACTGGTCAATACAGAAACTGTGGTAAAGACTGTTCGACACAGGGACTGTAGTAGAGACTGGTAAACACAGAAACTGTAGTATAGACTGGTGAACACAGAAACTGTAGTAGAGACTGGTCAACACAGGGAATGTAAAAGAGACTGTTCAACACAGGGACTGTAGTAGAGACTGGTCAACAAAGAAAATGTAGTAAAAACTGGTCAACACTGAAACTGTAGTAAAGACTGGTCAACACAGAAACTGTAGTAGAGACTGGTCAACATAGAAACTGTAGTAGATACTGGCCAACACAGAAACTGTAGTGGAGACTCGTCAACACAGAGACTGTAATAGGGACTGATCAACACAGGGACTGTAGTAGAGTCTGGTCAACAAAGAAACCGTAGTAGAGACTGGTCAACACAGAATCCGTAGTAGAGACTGGTCAATAGAGAATCTGTAGTAGAGAATGGTCTACTCAAGAACTGTTGTAGACACTGGTCAACGCAGAAACTGTAGTTGAGACTGGTCAACACAGAAACTGTAGTAGAGACTGGTCAACACAGAAACCGTAGTAGAGACTGGTCAACACAGAAACTGTAGTAGATAGTCGTGAACACTGAAACTGTAGTAGAGACTGGTCAACACAGAAACTGTGGTAGAGACTGGTCAACACAGGTACTGTAGTAGAGACTGGTCAACACAAGACCTGTAGTAGAGACAGGTCAACGCAGAAACTGTAGTACATACTGGTCAACACAGAAACTGTAGTAGAGACTGATCAACACAGAAACTGTAGTAGAGACTGGTCAACACAGAAACCGTAGTAGAGACTGGTCAACACAGAAACTGTAGTAGATACTCGTCAACACTGAAACTGCAGTAGAGACTGGTCAACACAGAAACTGTAGTACATACTGGTCAACACAGAAACTGTAGTCAAGGCTGGTCAACAGAGAAACTGTAGTAGAGACTGGTCAACATAGAAACTGTAGTAGATACTGGCCAACACAGAAACTGTAGTGGAGACTCGTCAACACAGAGACTGTAATAGGGACTGATCAACACAGGGACTGTAGTAGAGACTGGTCAACAAAGAAACCGTAGTAGAGACTGATCAACACAGAATCCGTAGTAGAGACTGGTCAATAGAGAATCTGTAGTAGAGAATGGTCTACTCAAGAACTGTAGTAGACACTGGTCAACGCAGAAACTGTAGTAGAGACTGGTCAACACTGAAACTGTAGTAGAGACTGGTCAACACAGAAACTGTAGTAGAGACTGTTTAACACAGAAACTGTAGTAGAGACTGGTCAACGCAGAAACTGTAGTAGAGACTCGTCAACACAAAAACTGTAGTATAGGCTGGTGAAAACAGAAACTGTAGTAGAGACTGGTCAACACAGGAACTGTAATTGAGACTGTTCAACACAGGGACTGTAGTAGAGACTGGTCAACATAGAAACTGTAGTAGATACTGGCCAACACAGAAACTGTAGTTGAGACTCGTCAACACAGAGACTGTAATAGGGACTAATCAAGACAGGGACTGTAGTAGAGACTGGTCAACAAAGAAACCGTAGTAGAGACTGGTCAACACAGAATCCATAGTAGAGACTGGTCAATAGAGAATCTGTAGTAGAGAATGGTCTACTCAAGAACTGTTGTAGACACTGGTCAACGCAGAAACTGTAGTAGAGACTGGTCAACACAGAAACTGTAGTAGAGACTGGTCAACACAGAAACTGTAGTAGAGACTGTTTAACACAGAAACTGTAGTAGAGACTGGTCAACGCAAAAACTCAAGTAGAGACTCGTCAACAAAAAAACTGTAGTATAGGCTGGTGAACACAGAAACTGTAGTAGAGACTGGTCAACACAGGGACTGTAGTAGAGACTGGTCACAAAGAAAATGTAGTAAAGACTGGTAACACTACAACTGTAGTAAAGACTGGTCAACACAGAAACTGTAGCAGAGATTGGTTTACAAAGAAATTGTAGTAGATACTGGCCAACACAGAAACTGTAGTGGAGACTCGTCAACACAGAGACTGTAATAGGGACTGGTCAACATAGAAAAAGTAGTAGAGACTGGTCAACACAGAATCCGAATTAGAGACTGGACAATAGAAAAAAACTGTAGTAGAGACTGGACTACACAAGAACGGTAGTAGAGACTGGTCAACGCAGAAACTGTACTAGAGACTGATCAACACAGAAACTGTAGTAGAGACTGGTCAACACAGAAACCGTAGTAGAGACTGGTCAACACAGAAACTGTAGTAGATACTCGTCAACACTGAAACTGTAGTAGAGACTGGTCAACACAGAAACTGTGGTAGAGACTGGTCAACAGAGGGACTGTAGTAGAGACTGGTCAACACAAGACCTGTAGTAGAGACAGGTCAACGTAGAAACTGTAGTACATACTGGTCAACACAGAAACTGTAGTAGAGACTGATCAACACAGAAAGTGTAGTAGAGACTGGTCAACACAGAAACCGTAGTAGAGACTGGTCAACACAGAAACTGTAGTAGATACTCGTCAACACTGAAACTGCAGTAGAGACTGCTCAACACAGAAACTGTAGTACATACTGGTCAACACAGAAACTGTAGTAGAGACTGGTCAACACAGAAACTGTAGTAGATAGTGGTCAACATAGAAACTGTGGTAAAGACTGGTCGACACAGGGACTGTAGTAGAGACTGGTCAACACAAGAACTGTAGTAGAGACAGGTCAACGCAGAAACTGTAGTACATACTGGTCAACACAGAAGCTGTAGTAGAGACTGATCAACACAGAAACTGTAGTAGAGACTGGTCAACATAGAAACCGTAGTAGAGACTGGTCAACACAGAAACTGTAGTAGATACTCGACAACACTGAAACTGCAGTAGAGACTGGTCAACACAGAAACTGTAGTACATACTGGTCAACACAGAAACTGTAGTAGAGACTCGTCAACCCAGAAACCGTAGTAGAGACTGATCAACACAGGGACTGTAATAGAGACTGGTCAACACAGGGACTGTAGCAGAGACGGGTCAACATAGAAACCGTAGTAGAGACTGGTCAACACAGAAACCGTAGTAGAGACTGGTCAACAGAGAAACTGTAGTAGAGACTGGTCTACACAAAAACTGTAGTAGAGACTGGTCAACACAAAAACTGTAGTAGAGACTGGTCAACACAGAAACTGTAGTAGAGAATCGTGAACACAGAAACTGTAGTAGAGACTCGTCAACACAGAAACTGTAGTAGAGACTGGTCAACACAGGGACTGTAGAAGAGACTGGTCAACACAAGATCTGTAGTAGACACGGGTCAACGCAGAAACTGTAGTAGATACTGGTCAACACAGAAACTATGGTAAAGACTGGTCGACACAGGGACTGTAGTAGAGACTGGTAAACACAGAAACTGTAGTAGATACTGGTCAATACAGAAACTGTGGTAAAGACTGTTCGACACAGGGACTGTAGTAGAGACTGGTAAACACAGAAACTGTAGTATAGACTGGTGAACACAGAAACTGTAGTAGAGACTGGTCAACACAGGGAATGTAAAAGAGACTGTTCAACACAGGGACTGTAGTAGAGACTGGTCAACAAAGAAAATGTAGTAAAAACTGGTCAACACTGAAACTGTAGTAAAGACTGGTCAACACAGAAACTGTAGTAGAGACTGGTCAACATAGAAACTGTAGTAGATACTGGCCAACACAGAAACAGTAGTGGAGAATCGTCAACACAGAGACTGTAATAGGGACTGATCAACACAGGGACTGTAGTAGAGACTGGTCAACAAAGAAACCGTAGTAGAGACTGGTCAACACAGAATCCGTAGTAGAGACTGGTCAATAGAGAATCTGTAGTAGAGAATGGTCTACTCAAGAACTGTTGTAGACACTGGTCAACGCAGAAACTGTAGTTGAGACTGGTCAACACAGAAACTGTAGTAGAGACAGGTCAACACAGAAACCGTAGTAGAGACTGGTCAACACAGAAACTGTAGTAGATACTCGTCAACACTGAAACTGTAGTAGAGACTGGTCAACACAGAAACTGTGGTAGAGACTGGTCAACACAGGTACTGTAGTAGAGACTGGTCAACACAAGACCTGTAGTAGAGACAGGTCAACGCAGAAACTGTAGTACATACTGGTCAACACAGAAACTGTAGTAGAGACTGATCAACACAGAAACTGTAGTAGAGACTGGTCAACACAGAAACCGTAGTAGAGACTGGTCAACACAGAAACTGTAGTAGATACTCGTCAACACTGAAAAGGCAGTAGAGACTGGTCAACACAGAAACTGTAGGAAATACTGGTCAACACAGAAACTGTAGTAAAGACTGGTCAACACAGAACCTGTAGTAGAGACTGGTCAACATAGAAACTGTAGTAGATACTGGCCAACACAGAAACTGTAGTGGAGACTCGTCAACACAGAGACTGTAATAGGGACTGATCAACACAGGGACTGTAGTAGAGACTGGTCAACAAAGAAACCGTAGTAGAGACTGGTCAACACAGAAACTGTAGTAGAGACTGGTCAACACAGAAACTGTAGTAGAGACTGTTTAACACAGAAACTGTAGTAGAGACTGGTCAACGCAGAAACTGTAGTACATACTGGTCAACACACAAACTGTAGTAGAGACTGATCAACACAGAAAATATGGTAGAGACTGGTCAACACAGGAACTGTAATTGAGACTGTTCAACACAGGGACTGTAGTAGAGACTGGTCAACAAAGAAAATGTAGTAAAAACTGGTCAACACTGAAACTGTAGTAAAGACTGGTCAACACAGAAACTGTAGTAGAGACTGGTCAACATAGAAACTGTAGTAGATACTGGCCAACACAGAAACTGTAGTGGAGACTCGTCAACACAGAGACTGTAATAGGGACTGATCAACACAGGGACTGTAGTAGAGACTGGTCAACAAAGAAACCGTAGTAGAGACTAGTCAACACAGAATCCATAGTAGAGACTGGTCAATAGAGAATCTGTAGTAGAGAATGGTCTACTCAAGAACTGTTGTAGACACTGGTCAACGCAGAAACTGTAGTAGAGACTGGTCAACACAGAAACTGTAGTAGAGACTGGTCAACACAGAAACTGTAGTAGAGACTGTTTAACACAGAAACTGTAGTAGAGACTGGTCAACGCAAAAACTCAAGTAGAGACTCGTCAACAAAAAAACTGTAGTATAGGCTGGTGAACACAGAAACTGTAGTAGAGACTGGTCAACACAGGGACTGTAGTAGAGACTGGTCACAAAGAAAATGTAGTAAAGACTGGTAACACTACAACTGTAGTAAAGACTGGTCAACACAGAAACTGTAGCAGAGATTGGTTTACAAAGAAATTGTAGTAGATACTGGCCAACACAGAAACTGTAGTGGAGACTCGTCAACACAGAGACTGTAATAGGGACTTGTCAACATAGAAAAAGTAGTAGAGACTGGTCAACACAGAATCCGAATTAGAGACTGGACAATAGAAAAAAACTGTAGTAGAGACTGGACTACACAAGAACGGTAGTAGAGACTGGTCAACGCAGAAACTGTAGTAGAGACTGATCAACACAGAAACTGTAGTAGAGACTGGTCAACACAGAAACCGTAGTAGAGACTGGTCAACACAGAAACTGTAGTAGATACTCGTCAACACTGAAACTGTAGTAGAGACTGCTCAACACAGAAACTGTGGTAGAGACTGGTCAACAGAGGGACTGTAGTAGAGACTGGTCAACACAAGACCTGTAGTAGAGACAGGTCAACGTAGAAACTGTAGTACATACTGGTCAACACAGAAACTGTAGTAGAGACTGATCAACACAGAAAGCGTAGTAGAGACTGGTCAACACAGAAACCGTAGTAGAGACTGGTCAACACAGAAACTGTAGTAGATACTCGTCAACACTGAAACTGCAGTAGAGACTGCTCAACACAGAAACTGTAGTACATACTGGTCAACACAGAAACTGTAGTAGAGACTGGTCAACACAGAAACTGTAGTAGATAGTGGTCAACATAGAAACTGTGGTAAAGACTGGTCGACACAGGGACTGTAGTAGAGACTGGTCAACACAAGAACTGTAGTAGAGACAGGTCAACGCAGAAACTGTAGTACATACTGGTCAACACAGAAACTGTAGTAGAGACTGATCAACACAGAAACTGTAGTAGAGACTGGTCAACATAGAAACCGTAGTAGAGACTGGTCAACACAGAAACTGTAGTAGATACTCATCAACACTGAAACTGCAGTAGAGACTGGTCAACACAGAAACTGTAGTACATACTGGTCAACACAGAAACTGTAGTAGAGACTCGTCAACCAGAAACCTTAGTAGAGACTGATCAACACAGGGACTGTAATAGAGACTGGTCAACACAGGGACTGTAGCAGAGACGGGTCAACATAGAAACCGTAGTAGAGACTGGTCAACACAGAAACCGTAGTAGAGACTGGTCAACAGAGAAACTGTAGTAGAGACTGGTCTACACAAAAACTGTAGTAGAGACTGGTCAACACAAAAACTGTAGTAGAGACTGGTCAACACAGAAACTGTAGTAGAGAGTCGTGAACACAGAAACTGTAGTAGAGACTCGTCAACACAGAAACTGTAGTAGAGACTGGTCAACACAGGGACTGTAGAAGAGACTGGTCAACACAAGATCTGTAGTAGACACGGGTCAACGCAGAAACTGTAGTAGATACTGGTCAACACAGAAACTATGGTAAAGACTGGTCGACACAGGGACTGTAGTAGAGACTGGTAAACACAGAAACTGTAGTAGATACTGGTCAATACAGAAACTGTGGTAAAGACTGTTCGACACAGGGACTGTAGTAGAGACTGGTAAACACAGAAACTGTAGTATAGACTGGTGAACACAGAAACTGTAGTAGAGACTGGTCAACACAGGGAATGTAAAAGAGACTGTTCAATACAGGGACTGTAGTAGAGACTGGTCAACGAAGAAAATGTAGTAAAAACTGGTCAACACTGAAACTGTAGTAAAGACTGGTCAACACAGAAACTGTAGTAGAGACTGGTCAACATAGAAACTGTAGTAGATACTGGCCAACACAGAAACTGTAGTGGAGACTCGTCAACACAGAGACTGTAATAGGGACTGATCAACACAGGGACTGTAGTAGAGACTGGTCAACAAAGAAACCGTAGTACAGACTGGTCAACACAGAATCCGTAGTAGAGACTGGTCAATAGAGAATCTGTAGTAGAGAATGGTCTACTCAAGAACTGTTGTAGACACTGGTCAACGCAGAAACTGTAGTTGAGACTGGTCAACACAGAAACTGTAGTAGAGACTGGTCAACACAGAAACCGTAGTAGAGACTGGTCAACACAGAAACTGTAGCAGATACTCGTCAACACTGAAACTGTAGTAGAGACTGGTCAACAAAGAAACCGTAGTAGAGACTGGTCAACACAGAAACTGTAGTAGAGACTGTTTAACACAGAAACTGTAGTAGAGACTGGTCAACGCAGAAACTGTAGTACATACTGGTCAACACAGAAACTGTAGTAGAGACTGATCAACACAGAAAATGTAGTAGAGACTGGTCAACACAGAAACCGTAGTAGAGACTGGTCAACACAGAAACTGTAGTAGATACTCGTCAACACTGAAAAGGCAGTAGAGACTGGTCAACACAGAAACTCTAGTACATACTGGTCAACACAGAAACTGTAGTAAAGACTGGTCAACACAGAAACTGTAGTAGAGACTGGTCAACATAGAAACTGTAGTAGATACTGGCCAACACAGAAACGGTAGTGGAGACTCGTCAACACAGAGACTGTAATAGGGACTGTTTAACACAGAAACTGTAGTAGAGACTGGTCAACGCAAAAACTCAAGTAGAGACTCGTCAACAAAAAAACTGTAGTAAAGACTGGTAACACTACAACTGTAGTAAAGACTGGTCAACACAGAAACTGTAGCAGAGATTGGTCACAAAGAAATTGTAGAAGATACTGGTCAACACAGAAACTGTGGTAGAGACTGGTCAACAGAGGGACTGTAGTAGAGACTGGTCAACACAAGACCTGTAGTAGAGACAGGTCAACGTAGAAACTGTAGTACATACTGGTCAACACAGAAACTGTAGTAGAGACTGATCAACACAGAAAGCGTAGTAGAGACTGGTCAACACAGAAACCGTAGTAGAGACTGGTCAACACAGAAACTGTAGTAGATACTCGTCAACACTGAAACTGCAGTAGAGACTGCTCAACACAGAAACTGTAGTACATACTGGTCAACACAGAAACTGTAGTAGAGACTGGTCAACACAGAAACTGTAGTAGATAGTGGTCAACATAGAAACTGTGGTAAAGACTGGTCGACACAGGGACTGTAGTAGAGACTGGTCAACACAAGAACTGTAGTAGAGACAGGTCAACGCAGAAACTGTAGTACATACTGGTCAACACAGAAACTGTAGTAAAGACTGGTCAACACAGAACCTGTAGTAGAGACTGGTCAACATAGAAACTGTAGTAGATACTGGCCAACACAGAAACTGTAGTGGAGACTCGTCAACACAGAGACTGTAATAGGGACTGATCAACACAGGGACTGTAGTAGAGACTGGTCAACAAAGAAACCGTAGTAGAGACTGGTCAACACAGAATCCGTAGTAGAGACTGGTCAATAGAGAATCTGTAGTAGAGAATGGTCTACTCAAGAACTGTAGTAGACACTGGTCAACGCAGAAACTGTAGTAGAGACTGGTCAACACAGAAACTGTAGTAGAGACTGGTCAACACAGAAACTGTAGTAGAGACAGTTTAACACAGAAACTGTAGTAGAGACTGGTCAACGCAGAAACTGTAGTACATACTGGTCAACACACAAACTGTAGTAGAGACTGATCAACACAGAAAATATGGTAGAGACTGGTCAACACAGGAACTGTAATTGAGACTGTTCAACACAGGGACTGTAGTAGAGACTGGTCAACAAAGAAAATGTAGTAAAAACTGGTCAACACTGAAACTGTAGTAAAGACTGGTCAACACAGAAACTGTAGTAGAGACTGGTCAACATAGAAACTGTAGTAGATACTGGCCAACACAGAAACTGTAGTGGAGACTCGTCAACACAGAGACTGTAATAGGGACTGATCAACACAGGGACTGTAGTAGAGACTGGTCAACAAAGAAACCGTAGTAGAGACTAGTCAACACAGAATCCATAGTAGAGACTGGTCAATAGAGAATCTGTAGTAGAGAATGGTCTACTCAAGAACTGTTGTAGACACTGGTCAACGCAGAAACTGTAGTAGAGACTGGTCAACACAGAAACTGTAGTAGAGACTGCTCAACACAGAAACTGTAGTACATACTGGTCAACACAGAAACTGTAGTAGAGACTGGTCAACACAGAAACTGTAGTAGATAGTGGTCAACATAGAAACTGTGGTAAAGACTGGTCGACACAGGGACTGTAGTAGAGACTGGTCAACACAAGAACTGTAGTAGAGACAGGTCAACGCAGAAACTGTAGTACATACTGGTCAACACAGAAACTGTAGTAAAGACTGGTCAACACAGAACCTGTAGTAGAGACTGGTCAACATAGAAACTGTAGTAGATACTGGCCAACACAGAAACTGTAGTGGAGACTCGTCAACACAGAGACTGTAATAGGGACTGATCAACACAGGGACTGTAGTAGAGACTGGTCAACAAAGAAACCGTAGTAGAGACTGGTCAACACAGAATCCGTAGTAGAGACTGGTCAATAGAGAATCTGTAGTAGAGAATGGTCTACTCAAGAACTGTAGTAGACACTGGTCAACGCAGAAACTGTAGTAGAGACTGGTCAACACAGAAACTGTAGTAGAGACTGGTCAACACAGAAACTGTAGTAGAGACTGTTTAACACAGAAACTGTAGTAGAGACTGGTCAACGCAGAAACTGTAGTACATACTGGTCAACACACAAACTGTAGTAGAGACTGATCAACACAGAAAATATGGTAGAGACTGGTCAACACAGGAACTGTAATTGAGACTGTTCAACACAGGGACTGTAGTAGAGACTGGTCAACAAAGAAAATGTAGTAAAAACAGGTCAACACTGAAACTGTAGTAAAGACTGGTCAACACAGAAACTGTAGTAGAGACTGGTCAACATAGAAACTGTAGTAGATACTGGCCAACACAGAAACTGTAGTGGAGACTCGTCAACACAGAGACTGTAATAGGGACTGATCAACACAGGGACTGTAGTAGAGACTGGTCAACAAAGAAACCGTAGTAGAGACTAGTCAACACAGAATCCATAGTAGAGACTGGTCAATAGAGAATCTGTAGTAGAGAATGGTCTACTCAAGAACTGTTGTAGACACTGGTCAACGCAGAAACTGTAGTAGAGACTGGTCAACACAGAAACTGTAGTAGAGACTGGTCAACACAGAAACTGTAGTAGAGACTGTTTAACACAGAAACTGTAGTAGAGACTGGTCAACGCAAAAACTCAAGTAGAGACTCGTCAACAAAAAAACTGTAGTATAGGCTGGTGAACACAGAAACTGTAGTAGAGACTGGTCAACACAGGGACTGTAGTAGAGACTGGTCACAAAGAAAATGTAGTAAAGACTGGTAACACTACAACTGTAGTAAAGACTGGTCAACACAGAAACTGTAGTGGAGACTCGTCAACACAGAGACTGTAATAGGGACTTGTCAACATAGAAAAAGTAGTAGAGACTGGTCAACACAGAATCCGAATTAGAGACTGGACAATAGAAAAAAACTGTAGTAGAGACTGGACTACACAAGAACGGTAGTAGAGACTGGTCAACGCAGAAACTGTAGTAGAGACTGATCAACACAGAAACTGTAGTAGAGACTGGTCAACACAGAAACCGTAGTAGAGACTGGTCAACACAGAAACTGTAGTAGATACTCGTCAACACTGAAACTGTAGTAGAGACTGGTCAACACAGAAACTGTGGTAGAGACTGGTCAACAGAGGGACTGTAGTAGAGACTGGTCAACACAAGACCTGTAGTAGAGACAGGTCAACGTAGAAACTGTAGTACATACTGGTCAACACAGAAACTGTAGTAGAGACTGATCAACACAGAAAGCGTAGTAGAGACTGGTCAACACAGAAACCGTAGTAGAGACTGGTCAACACAGAAACTGTAGTAGATACTCGTCAACACTGAAACTGCAGTAGAGACTGCTCAACACAGAAACTGTAGTACATACTGGTCAACACAGAAACTGTAGTAGAGACTGGTCAACACAGAAACTGTAGTAGATAGTGGTCAACATAGAAACTGTGGTAAAGACTGGTCGACACAGGGACTGTAGTAGAGACTGGTCAACACAAGAACTGTAGTAGAGACAGGTCAACGCAGAAACTGTAGTACATACTGGTCAACACAGAAACTGTAGTAGAGACTGATCAACACAGAAACTGTAGTAGAGACTGGTCAACATAGAAACCGTAGTAGAGACTGGTCAACACAGAAACTGTAGTAGATACTCATCAACACTGAAACTGCAGTAGAGACTGGTCAACACAGAAACTGTAGTACATACTGGTCAACACAGAAACTGTAGTAGAGACTCGTCAACCAGAAACCTTAGTAGAGACTGATCAACACAGGGACTGTAATAGAGACTGGTCAACACAGGGACTGTAGCAGAGACGGGTCAACATAGAAACCGTAGTAGAGACTGGTCAACACAGAAACCGTAGTAGAGACTGGTCAACAGAGAAACTGTAGTAGAGACTGGTCTACACAAAAACTGTAGTAGAGACTGGTCAACACAAAAACTGTAGTAGAGACTGGTCAACACAGAAACTGTAGTAGAGAGTCGTGAACACAGAAACTGTAGTAGAGACTCGTCAACACAGAAACTGTAGTAGAGACTGGTCAACACAGGGACTGTAGAAGAGACTGGTCAACACAAGATCTGTAGTAGACACGGGTCAACGCAGAAACTGTAGTAGATACTGGTCAACACAGAAACTATGGTAAAGACTGGTCGACACAGGGACTGTAGTAGAGACTGGTAAACACAGAAACTGTAGTAGATACTGGTCAATACAGAAACTGTGGTAAAGACTGTTCGACACAGGGACTGTAGTAGAGACTGGTAAACACAGAAACTGTAGTATAGACTGGTGAACACAGAAACTGTAGTAGAGACTGGTCAACACAGGGAATGTAAAAGAGACTGTTCAATACAGGGACTGTAGTAGAGACTGGTCAACAAAGAAAATGTAGTAAAAACTGGTCAACACTGAAACTGTAGTAAAGACTGGTCAACACAGAAACTGTAGTAGAGACTGGTCAACATAGAAACTGTAGTAGATACTGGCCAACACAGAAACTGTAGTGGAGACTCGTCAACACAGAGACTGTAATAGGGACTGATCAACACAGGGACTGTAGTAGAGACTGGTCAACAAAGAAACCGTAGTACAGACTGGTCAACACAGAATCCGTAGTAGAGACTGGTCAATAGAGAATCTGTAGTAGAGAATGGTCTACTCAAGAACTGTTGTAGACACTGGTCAACGCAGAAACTGTAGTTGAGACTGGTCTACACAGAAACTGTAGTAGAGACTGGTCAACACAGAAACCGTAGTAGAGACTGGTCAACACAGAAACTGTAGCTGATACTCGTCAACACTGAAACTGTAGTAGAGACTGGTCAACACAGAAACTGTGGTAGAGACTGGTCAACACAGGTACTGTAGTAGAGACTGGTCAACACAAGACCTGTAGTAGAGACAGGTCAACGCAGAAACTGTAGTACATACTGGTCAACACAGAAACTGTAGTAGAGACTGATCAACACAGAAACTGTAGTAGAGACTGGTCAACACAGAAACCGTAGTAGAGACTGGTCAACACAGAAACTGTAGTAGATACTCGTCAACACTGAAAAGGCAGTAGAGACTGGTCAACACAGAAACTGTAGTAAATACTGGTCAACACAGAAACTGTAGTAAAGACTGGTCAACACAGAACCTGTAGTAGAGACTGGTCAACATAGAAACTGTAGTAGATACTGGCCAACACAGAAACTGTAGTGGAGACTCGTCAACACAGAGACTGTAATAGGGACTGATCAACACAGGGACTGTAGTAGAGACTGGTCAACAAAGAAACCGTAGTAGAGACTGGTCAACACAGAATCCGTAGTAGAGACTGGTCAATAGAGAATCTGTAGTAGAGAATGGTCTACTCAAGAACTGTAGTAGACACTGGTCAACGCAGAAACTGTAGTAGAGACTGGTCAACACAGAAACTGTAGTAGAGACTGGTCAACACAGAAACTGTAGTAGAGACTGTTTAACACAGAAACTGTAGTAGAGACTGGTCAACGCAGAAACTGTAGTACATACTGGTCAACACAGAAACTGTAGTAGAGACTGATCAACACAGAAAATGTAGTAGAGACTGGTCAACACAGAAACCGTAGTAGAGACTGGTCAACACAGAAACTGTAGTAGATACTGGTCAACCAGAAACCTTAGTAGAGACTGATCAAAACAGGGACTGTAATAGAGACTGGTCAACACAGGGACTGTAGCAGAGACGGGTCAACATAGAAACCGTAGTAGAGACTGGTCAACACAGAAACCGTAGTAGAGACTGGTCAACAGAGAAACTGTAGTAGAGACTGGTCTACACAAAAACTGTAGTAGAGACTGGTCAACACAAAAACTGTAGTAGAGACTGGTCAACACAGAAACTGTAGTAGAGAGTCGTGAACACAGAAACTGTAGTAGAGACTCGTCAACACAGAAACTGTAGTAGAGACTGGTCAACACAGGGACTGTAGAAGAGACTGGTCAACACAAGATCTGTAGTAGACACGGGTCAACGCAGAAACTGTAGTAGATACTGGTCAACACAGAAACTATGGTAAAGACTGGTCGACACAGGGACTGTAGTAGAGACTGGTAAACACAGAAACCGTAGTAGAGACTGGTCAACAGAGAAACTGTAGTAGAGACTGGTCTACACAAAAACTGTAGTAGAGACTGGTCAACACAAAAACTGTAGTAGAGACTGGTCAACACAGAAACTGTAGTAGAGAGTCGTGAACACAGAAACTGTAGTAGAGACTCGTCAACACAGAAACTGTAGTAGAGACTGGTCAACACAGGGACTGTAGAAGAGACTGGTCAACACAAGATCTGTAGTAGACACGGGTCAACGCAGAAACTGTAGTAGATACTGGTCAACACAGAAACTATGGTAAAGACTGGTCGACACAGGGACTGTAGTAGAGACTGGTAAACACAGAAACTGTAGTAGATACTGGTCAATACAGAAACTGTGGTAAAGACTGTTCGACACAGGGACTGTAGTAGAGACTGGTAAACACAGAAACTGTAGTATAGACTGGTGAACACAGAAACTGTAGTAGAGACTGGTCAACACAGGGAATGTAAAAGAGACTGTTCAATACAGGGACTGTAGTAGAGACTGGTCAACAAAGAAAATGTAGTAAAAACTGGTCAACACTGAAACTGTAGTAAAGACTGGTCAACACAGAAACTGTAGTAGAGACTGGTCAACATAGAAACTGTAGTAGATACTGGCCAACACAGAAACTGTAGTGGAGACTCGTCAACACAGGGACTGTAATAGGGACTGATCAACACAGGGACTGTAGTAGAGACTGGTCAACAAAGAAACCGTAGTACAGACTGGTCAACACAGAATCCGTAGTAGAGACTGGTCAATAGAGAATCTGTAGTAGAGAATGGTCTACTCAAGAACTGTTGTAGACACTGGTCAACGCAGAAACTGTAGTTGAGACTGGTCAACACAGAAACTGTAGTAGAGACTGGTCAACACAGAAACCGTAGTAGAGACTGGTCAACACAGAAACTGTAGCAGATACTCGTCAACACTGAAACTGTAGTAGAGACTGGTCAACACAGAAACTGTGGTAGAGACTGGTCAACACAGGTACTGTAGTAGAGACTGGTCAACACAAGACCTGTAGTAGAGACAGGTCAACGCAGAAACTGTAGTACATACTGGTCAACACAGAAACTGTAGTAGAGACTGATCAACACAGAAACTGTAGTAGAGACTGGTCAACACAGAAACCGTAGTAGAGACTGGTCAACACAGAAACTGTAGTAGATACTCGTCAACACTGAAAAGGCAGTAGAGACTGGTCAACACAGAAACTGTAGTAAATACTGGTCAACACAGAAACTGTAGTAAAGACTGGTCAACACAGAACCTGTAGTAGAGACTGGTCAACATAGAAACTGTAGTAGATACTGGCCAACACAGAAACTGTAGTGGAGACTCGTCAACACAGAGACTGTAATAGGGACTGATCAACACAGGGACTGTAGTAGAGACTGGTCAACAAAGAAACCGTAGTAGAGACTGGTCAACACAGAATCCGTAGTAGAGACTGGTCAATAGAGAATCTGTAGTAGAGAATGGTCTACTCAAGAACTGTAGTAGACACTGGTCAACGCAGAAACTGTAGTAGAGACTGGTCAACACAGAAACTGTAGTAGAGACTGGTCAACACAGAAACTGTAGTAGAGACTGTTTAACACAGAAACTGTAGTAGAGACTGGTCAACGCAGAAACTGTAGTACATACTGGTCAACACAGAAACTGTAGTAGAGACTGATCAACACAGAAAATGTAGTAGAGACTGGTCAACACAGAAACCGTAGTAGAGACTGGTCAACACAGAAACTGTAGTAGATACTCGTCAACACTGAAAAGGCAGTAGAGACTGGTCAACACAGAAACTGTAGTACATACTGGTCAACACAGAAACTGTAGTAAAGACTGGTCAACACAGAAACTGTAGTAGAGACTGGTCAACATAGAAACTGTAGTAGATACTGGCCAACACAGAAACGGTAGTGGAGACTCGTCAACACAGAGACTGTAATAGGGACTGTTTAACACAGAAACTGTAGTAGAGACTGGTCAACGCAAAAACTCAAGTAGAGACTCGTCAACAAAAAAACTGTAGTATAGGCTGGTGAACACAGAAACTGTAGTAGAGACTGGTCAACACAGGGACTGTAGTAGAGACTGGTCACAAAGAAAATGTAGTAAAGACTGGTAACACTACAACTGTAGTAAAGACTGGTCAACACAGAAACTGTAGCAGAGATTGGTTTACAAAAAAATTGTAGTAGATACTGGTCAACACAGAAACTGTGGTAGAGACTGGTCAACAGAGGGACTGTAGTAGAGACTGGTCAACACAAGACCTGTAGTAGAGACAGGTCAACGTAGAAACTGTAGTACATACTGGTCAACACAGAAACTGTAGTAGAGACTGATCAACACAGAAAGCGTAGTAGAGACTGGTCAACACAGAAACCGTAGTAGAGACTGGTCAACACAGAAACTGTAGTAGATACTCGTCAACACTGAAACTGCAGTAGAGACTGCTCAACACAGAAACTGTAGTACATACTGGTCAACACAGAAACTGTAGTAGAGACTGGTCAACACAGAAACTGTAGTAGATAGTGGTCAACATAGAAACTGTGGTAAAGACTGGTCGACACAGGGACTGTAGTAGAGACTGGTCAACACAAGAACTGTAGTAGAGACAGGTCAACGCAGAAACTGTAGTACATACTGGTCAACACAGAAACTGTAGTAGAGACTGATCAACACAGAAACTGTAGTAGAGACTGGTCAACATAGAAACCGTAGTAGAGACTGGTCAACACAGAAACTGTAGTAGATACTCATCAACACTGAAACTGCAGTAGAGACTGGTCAACACAGAAACTGTAGTACATACTGGTCAACACAGTAACTGTAGTAGAGACTCGTCAACCAGAAACCGTAGTAGAGACTGATCAACACAGGGACTGTAATAGAGACTGGTCAACACAGGGACTGTAGCAGAGACGGGTCAACATAGAAACCGTAGTAGAGACTGGTCAACACAGAAACCGTAGTAGAGACTGGTCAACAGAGAAACTGTAGTAGAGACTGGTCTACACAAAAACTGTAGTAGAGACTGGTCAACACAAAAACTGTAGTAGAGACTGGTCAACACAGAAACTGTAGTAGAGAGTCGTGAACACAGAAACTGTAGTAGAGACTCGTCAACACAGAAACTGTAGTAGAGACTGGTCAACACAGGGACTGTAGAAGAGACTGGTCAACACAAGATCTGTAGTAGACACGGGTCAACGCAGAAACTGTAGTAGATACTGGTCAACACAGAAACTATGGTAAAGACTGGTCGACACAGGGACTGTAGTAGAGACTGGTAAACACAGAAACTGTAGTAGATACTGGTCAATACAGAAACTGTGGTAAAGACTGTTCGACACAGGGACTGTAGTAGAGACTGGTAAACACAGAAACTGTAGTATAGACTGGTGAACACAGAAACTGTAGTAGAGACTGGTCAACACAGGGAATGTAAAAGAGACTGTTCAACACAGGGACTGTAGTAGAGACTGGTCAACAAAGAAAATGTAGTAAAAACTGGTCAACACTGAAACTGTAGTAAAGACTGGTCAACACAGAAACTGTAGTAGAGACTGGTCAACATAGAAACTGTAGTAGATACTGGCCAACACAGAAACTGTAGTGGAGACTCGTCAACACAGAGACTGTAATAGGGACTGATCAACACAGGGACTGTAGTAGAGACTGGTCAACAAAGAAACCGTAGTAGAGACTGGTCAACACAGAATCCGTAGTAGAGACTGGTCAATAGAGAATCTGTAGTAGAGAATGGTCTACTCAAGAACTGTTGTAGACACTGGTCAACGCAGAAACTGTAGTTGAGACTGGTCAACACAGAAACTGTAGTAGAGACTGGTCAACACAGAAACCGTAGTAGAGACTGGTCAACACAGAAACTGTAGTAGATACTCGTCAACACTGAAACTGTAGTAGAGACTGGTCAACACAGAAACTGTGGTAGAGACTGGTCAACACAGGTACTGTAGTAGAGACTGGTCAACACAAGACCTGTAGTAGAGACAGGTCAACGCAGAAACTGTAGTACATACTGGTCAACACAGAAACTGTAGTAGAGACTGATCAACACAGAAACTGTAGTAGAGACTGGTCAACACAGAAACCGTAGTAGAGACTGGTCAACACAGAAACTGTAGTAGATACTCGTCAACACTGAAAAGGCAGTAGAGACTGGTCAACACAGAAACTGTAGTAAATACTGGTCAACACAGAAACTGTAGTAAAGACTGGTCAACACAGAACCTGTAGTAGAGACTGGTCAACATAGAAACTGTAGTAGATACTGGCCAACACAGAAACTGTAGTGGAGACTCGTCAACACAGAGACTGTAATAGGGACTGATCAACACAGGGACTGTAGTAGAGACTGGTCAACAAAGAAACCGTAGTAGAGACTGGTCAACACAGAATCCGTAGTAGAGACTGGTCAATAGAGAATCTGTAGTAGAGAATGGTCTACTCAAGAACTGTAGTAGACACTGGTCAACGCAGAAACTGTAGTAGAGACTGGTCAACACAGAAACTGTAGTAGAGACTGGTCAACACAGAAACTGTAGTAGAGACTGTTTAACACAGAAACTGTAGTAGAGACTGGTCAACGCAGAAACTGTAGTACATACTGGTCAACACAGAAACTGTAGTAGAGACTGATCAACACAGAAAATGTAGTAGAGACTGGTCAACACAGAAACCGTAGTAGAGACTGGTCAACACAGAAACTGTAGTAGATACTCGTCAACACTGAAAAGGCAGTAGAGACTGGTCAACACAGAAACTGTAGTACATACTGGTCGACACAGAAACTGTAGTAAAGACTGGTCAACACATAAACTGTAGTAGAGACTGGTCAACATAGAAACTGTAGTAGATACTGGCCAACACAGAAACGGTAGTGGAGACTCGTCAACACAGAGACTGTAATAGGGACTGATCAACACAGGGACTGTAGTAGAGACTGGTCAACAAAGAAACCGTAGTAGAGACTGGTCAACACAGAATCCGTAGTAGAGACTGGTCAATAGAGAATCTGTAGTAGAGAATGGTCTACTCAAGAACTGTAGTAGACACTGGTCAACGCAGAAACTGTAGTAGAGACTGGTCAACACAGAAACTGTAGTAGAGACTGGTCAACACAGAAACTGTAGTAGAGACTGTTTAACACAGAAACTGTAGTAGAGACTGGTCAACGCAGAAACTGTAGTAGAGACTCGTCAACACAAAAACTGTAGTATAGGCTGGTGAAAACAGAAACTGTAGTAGAGACTGGTGAACACAGGAACTGTAATTGAGACTGTTCAACACAGGGACTGTAGTAGAGACTGGTCACAAAGAAAATGTAGTAAAGACTGGTAACACTAAAACTCTAGCAAAGACTGGTCAACACAGAAACTGTAGCAGAGACTGGTTTACAAAGAAACTGTAGTAGATACTGGCCAACACAGAAACTGTAGTGGAGACTCGTCAACACAGAGACTGTAATAGGGACTGGTCAACACAGGGACTGTAGTAGAGACTGGTCAACATAGAAAAAGTAGTACAGACTGGTCAACACAGAATCCGAATTAGAGACTGGACAATAGAAAAAAACTGTAGTAGAGACTGGACTACACAAGAACTGTAGTAGAAACTGGTCAACGCAGAAACTGTAGTAGAGACTGATCAACACAGAAACTGTAGTAGGGATTGGTCAACACAGAAACCGTAGTAGAGACTGGTCAACACAGAAGCTGTAGTAGATACTCGTCAACACTGAAACTGTAGTAGAGACTGGTCAACACAGAAACTGTGGTAGAGACTGGTCAACACAGGGACTGTAGTAGAGACTGGTCAACACAAGACCTGTAGTAGAGACAGGTCAACGCAGAAACTGTAGTACATACTGGTCAACACAGAAACTGTAGTAGAGACTGATCAACACAGAAACTGTAGTAGAGACTGGTCAACACAGAAACCGTAGTAGAGACTGGTCAACACAAAAACTGTAGTAGATACTCGTCAACACTGAAACTGCAGTAGAGACTGGTCAACACAGAAACTGTAGTACATACTGGTCAACACAGAAACTGTAGTAAAGACTGGTCAACACAGAAACTGTAGTAGATACTGGTCAACATAGAAACTGTGGTAAAGACTGGTCGACACAGGGACTGTAGTAGAGACTGGTCAACACAAGAACTGTAGTAGAGACAGGTCAACGCAGAAACTGTAGTACATACTGGTCAACACAGAAACTGTAGTAGAGACTGATCAACACAGAAACTGTAGTAGAGACTGGTCAACACAGAAACTGTAGAAGAGACTGGTCAACGCAGAAACTGTAGTAGATACTCGTCAACACTGAAACTGCAGTAGAGACTGGTCAACACAGAAACTGTAGTACATACTGGTCAACACAGGGACTGTAGAAGAGTCTGGTCAACACAAGATCTGTAGTAGACACGGGTCAACGCAGAAACTGTAGTAGATACTGGTCAACACAGAAACTGTAGTAAAGACTGATCAACACAGTAACTGTAGTAGATACTGGTCAACACAGAAACTATGGTAAAGACTGGTCGACACAGTGACTGTATTAGAGACTGGTCAACACAGAAACTGTAGTACATACTGGTCAACACAGAAACTGTAGTAGAGACTCGTCAACCCAGAAACCGTAGTAGAGACTGATCAACACAGGGACTGTAATAGAGACTGGTCAACACAGGGACTGTAGCAGAAACGGGTCAACATAGAAACCGTAGTAGAGACTGGTCAACACAGAAACCGTAGTAGAGACTGGTCAACACAGAAACTGTAGTAGATACTGGTCAACATAGAAACTGTGGTAAAGACTGGTCGACACAGGGACTGTAGTAGAGACTGGTCAACACAAGAACTGTAGTAGAGACAGGTCAACGCAGAAACTGTAGTACATACTGGTCAACACAGAAACTGTAGTAGAGACTGATCAACACAGAAACTGTAGTAGAGACTGGTCAACACAGAAACTGTAGTAGAGACTGGTCAACGCAGAAACTGTAGTAGATACTCGTCAACACTGAAACTGCAGTAGAGACTGGTCAACACAGAAACTGTAGTACATACTGGTCAACACAGGGACTGTAGAAGAGACTGCTCAACACAAGATCTGTAGTAGACACGGGTCAACGCAGAAACTGTAGTAGATACTGGTCAACACAGAAACTGTAGTAAAGACTGGTCAACACAGTAACTGTAGTAGATACTGGTCAACACAGAAACTATGGTAAAGACTGGTCGACACAGGGACTGTAGTAGAGACTGGTCAACACAGAAACTGTAGTACATACTGGTCAACACAGAAACTGTAGTAGAGACTCGTCAACCCAGAAACCGTAGTAGAGACTGATCAACACAGGGACTGTAATAGAGACTGGTCAACACAGGGACTGTAGCAGAGACGGGTCAACATAGAAACCGTAGTAGAGACTGGTCAACACAGAAACCGTAGTAGAGACTGGTCAACAGAGAAACTGTAGTAGAGACTGGTCTACACAAGAACTGTAGTAGAGACTGGTCAACACAGAAACTATGGTAAAGACTGGTCGACACAGGGACTGTAGTAGAGACTGGTAAACACATAAACTGCAGTAGATACTGGTCAATACAGAAACTGTGGTAAAGACTGTTCGACACAGGGACTGTAGTAGAGACTGGTAAACACAGAAATTGTAGTATAGACTGGTGAACACAGAAACTGTAGTAGAGACTGGTCAACACAGGGAATGTAAAAGAGACTGTTCAACACAGGGACTGTAGTAGAGACTGGTCAACAAAGAAAATGTAGTTAAAACTGGTCAACACTGAAACTGTAGTAAAGACTGGTCAACACAGAAACTGTAGTAGAGACTGGTCAACATTGAAACTGTAGTAGATACTGGCCAACACAGAAACTGTAGTGGAGACTCGTCAACACAGAGACTGTAATAGGGACTGATCAACACAGGGACTGTAATAGAGACGGTCAACAAAGAAACCGTAGTAGAGACTGGTCAACACAGAATCCGTAGTAGAGACTGGTCAATAGAGAATCTGTAGTAGAGAATGGTCTACTCAAGAACTGTTGTAGACACTGGTCAACGCAGAAACTGTAGTAGAGACTGGTCAACACAGAAACTGTAGTAGAGACTGGTCAACACAGAAACTGTAGTAGAGACTGGTTAACACAGAAACTGTAGTAGAGACTGGTCAACGCAGAAACTGTAGTAGAGACTCATCAACACAAAAACTGTAGTATAGGCTGGTGAAAACAGAAACTGTAGTAGAGACTGGTCAACACAGGGACTGTAGTAGAGACTGGTCAACACAAGATCTGTAGTAGACACGGGTCTTCGCAGAAACTGTAGTAGATACTGGTCAACACAGAAACTGTAGTAAAGACTGGTCGACACAGGGACTGTAGTAGAGACTGGTAAACACAGAAACTGTAGTATAGACTGGTGAACACAGAAACTGTAGTAGAGACTGGTCAACACAGGGAATATAAAAGAGACTGTTCAACACAGGGACTGTAGTAGAGACTGGTCAACAAAGAAAATGTAGTAAAAACTGGTCATCACTGAAACTGTAGTAAAGACTGGTCAACACAGAAACTGTAGTAGAGACTGGTCAACATAGAAACTGTAGTAGATACTGGCCAACACAGAAACTGTAGTGGAGACTCGTCAACACAGAGACTGTAATAGGGACTGATCAACACTGGGACTGTAGTAGAGACTGGTCAACAAAGAAACCGTAGTAGAGACTGGTCAACACAGAATCCGTAGTAGAGACTGGTCAATAGAGAATCTGTAGTAGAGAATGGTCTACTCAAGAACTGTTGTAGACACTGGTCAACGCAGAAACTGTAGTAGAGACTGGTCAACACAGAAACTGTAGTAGAGACTGGTCAACACAGAAACTGTAGTAGAGACTGTTTAACACAGAAACTGTAGTAGAGACTGGTCAACGCAGAAACTGTAGTAGAGACTCGTCAACACAAAAACTGTAGTATAGGCTGGTGAAAACAGAAACTGTAGTAGAGACTGGTCAACACAGGAACAGTAATTGAGACTGTTCAACACAGGGACTGTAGTAGAGACTGGTCACAAAGAAAATGTAGTAAAGACTGGTAACACTAAAACTGTAGCAAAGACTGGTCAACACAGAAAATGTAGCAGAGACTGGTTTACAAAGAAAATGTAGTAGATACTGGCCAACACAGAAACTGTAGTGGAGACTCGTCAACACAGAGACTGTAATAGGGACTGGTCAACACAGGGACTGTAGTAGAGACTGGTCAACATAGAAAAAGTAGTAGAGACTGGTCAACACAGAATCCGAATTAGAGACTGGACAATAGAAAAAAAACTGTCGTAGAGACTGGACTACACAAGAACTGTAGTAGAGACTGGTCAACGCAGAAACTGTAGTAGAGACTGATCAACACAGAAACTGTAGTAGAGACTGGTCAACACAGAAACCGTAGTAGAGACTGGTCAACACAGAAACTGTAGTAGATACTCGTCAACACTGAAACTGTAGTAGAGACTGGTCAACACAGAAACTGTGGTAGAGACTGGTCAACACAGGGACTGTAGTAGAGAATGGTCAACACAAGACCTGTAGTAGAGACAGGTCAACGCAGAAACTGTAGTACATACTGGTCAACACAGAAACTGTAGTAGAGACTGATCAACACAGAATGTGTAGTAGAGACTGGTCAACACAGAAACCGTAGTAGAGACTGGTCAACACAGAAACTGTAGTAGATACTCGTCAACACTAAAACTGCAGTAGAGACTGGTCAACACAGATACTGTAGTACATACTGGTCAACACAGAAACTGTAGTAGAGACTGATCAACACAGAAACTGTAGTAGAGACAGGTCAACACAGAAACTGTAGTAGAGACTGGTCAACACAGAAACTGTAGTAGATACTCGTCAACACTGAAACTGCAGTAGAGACTGGTCAACACAGAAACTGTAGTACATACTGGTCAACACAGAAACTGTAGTAGAGACTGATCAACACAGAAATTGTAGTAGAGACTGGTCAACACAGAAACCGTAGTAGAGACTGGTCAACACAGAAACTGTAGTAGATACTCGTCAACACTGAAACTGCAGTAGAGACTGGTCAACACAGAAACTGTAGTACATACTGGTCAACACAAGATCTGTAGTAGACACGGGTCAACGCAGAAACTGTAGTAGATACTGGTCAACACAGAAACTGTAGTAAAGACTGGTCAACACAGAAACGGTAGTAGATACTGGTCAACACAGAAACTATGGTAAAGACTGGTCGACACAGGGACTGCAGTAGAGACTGGTAAACACAGAAACTGTAGTAGATACTGGTCAATACAGAAACTGTGGTAAAGACTGTTCGACACAGGTACTGTAGTAGAGACTGGTAAACACAGAAACTGTAGTATAGACTGGTGAACACAGAAACTGTAGTAGAGACTGGTCAACACAGGGAATGTAAAAGAGACTGTTCAACACAGGGACTGTAGTAGAGACTGGTCAACAAAGAAAATGTAGTAAAAACTGTTCAACACTGAAACTGTAGTAAAGTCTGGTCAACACAGAAACTGTAGTAGAGACTGGTCAACATAGAAACTGTAGTAGATACTGACCAACACAGAAACTGTAGTGGAGACTCGTCAACACAGAGACTGTAATAGGGACTGATCAACACAGGGACTGTAGTAGAGACTGGTCAACAAAGAAACCGTTGTAGAGACTGGTCAACACAGAATCCGTAGTAGAGACTGGTCAACACAGAAACTGTAGTAGAGACTGTTTAACACGGAAACTGTAGAAGAGACTGGACAACGCAGAAACTGTAGTAGAGAATCGTCAACACAAAAACTGTAGTATAGGCTGGTGAACACAGAAACTGTAGTAGAGACTGGTCAACACAGAAACTGTAGTAGATACTCGTCAACACTGAAACTGCAGTAGAGACTGGTCAACACAGAAACTGTAGTACATACTGGTCAACACAGAAACTGTAGTAGAGACTGATCAACACAGAAACTGTAGTAGAGACTGGTCAACACAGAAACCGTAGTAGAGACTGGTCAACACAGAAACTGTAGTAGATACTCGTCAACACTGAAACTGCAGTAGAGACTGGTCAACACAGAAACTGTAGTACATACTGGTCAACACAAGATCTGTAGTAGACACGGGTCAACGCAGAAACTGTAGTAGATACTGGTCAACACAGAAACTGTAGTAAAGACTGGTCAACACAGAAACGGTAGTAGATACTGGTCAACACAGAAACTATGGTAAAGACTGGTCGACACAGGGACTGTAGTAGAGACTGGTAAACACAGAAACTGTAGTAGATACTGGTCAATACAGAAACTGTGGTAAAGACTGTTCGACACAGGTACTGTAGTAGAGACTGGTAAACACAGAAACTGTAGTATAGACTGGTGAACACAGAAACTGTAGTAGAGACTGGTCAACACAGGGAATGTAAAAGAGACTGTTCAACACAGGGACTGTAGTAGAGACTGGTCAACAAAGAAAATGTAGTAAAAACTGTTCAACACTGAAACTGTAGTAAAGACTGGTCAACACAGAAACTGTAGTAGAGACTGGTCAACATAGAAACTGTAGTAGATACTGACCAACACAGAAACTGTAGTGGAGACTCGTCAACACAGAGACTGTAATAGGGACTGATCAACACAGGGACTGTAGTAGAGACGGGTCAACAAAGAAACCGTTGTAGAGACTGGTCAACACAGAATCCGTAGTAGAGACTGGTCAACACAGAAACTGTAGTAGAGACTGTTTAACACGGAAACTGTAGTAGAGACTGGACAACGCAGAAACTGTAGTAGAGAATCGTCAACACAAAAACTGTAGTATAGGCTGGTGAACACAGAAACTGTAGTAGAGACTGGTCAACACAGGAACTGTAATTGAGACTGTTCAACACAGGGACTGTAGTAGAGACTGGTAACAAAGAAAATGTAGTAAAGACTGGTCAACACTAAAACTGTAGTAAAGACTGATCAACACAGAAACTGTAGCAGAGACTGGTTTACAAAGAAACTGTAGTAGATACTGGGCAACACAGAAACTGTAGTGGAGACTCGTCAACACAGTGACTGTAATAGGGACTGGTCAACACAGGGACTGTAGTAGAGACTGGTCAACATAGAAAAAGTAGTAGAGACTGGTCAACACAGAATCCGTATTAGAGACTGGACAATAGAAAAAAACTGTAGTAGAGACTGGACTACACAAGAACTGTAGTAGAGACTTGTCAACGCAGAAACTGTAGTAGAGACTGATCAACACAGAAACTGTAGTAGAGACTGGTCAACACAGAAACCGTAGTAGAGACTGGTCAACACAGAAACTGTAGTAGATACTCGTCAACACTGAAACTGTAGTAGAGACTGGTCAACACAGAAACTGTTGTAGAGACTGGTCAACACAGGGACTGTAGTAGAGACTGGTCAACACAAGAACTGTAGTAGAGACAGGTCAACGCAGAAACTGTAGTACATACTGGTCAACACAGAAACTGTAGTAGATACTGGTCAACACAGAAACTGTAGTAAAGACTGGTCAGCACAGAAACTGTAGTAGATACTGGTCAACATAGAAACTGTGGTAAAGACTGGTCGACACAGGGACAGTAGTAGAGACTGGTAAACACAGAAAGTGTAGTAGATACTGGTCAATAGAGAAACTGTGGTAAAGACTGTTCGACACAGGAACTGTAGTAGAGACTGGTAAACACAGAAACTGTAGTAGATACTGGCCAACACAGAAACTGTAGTGGAGACTCGTCAACACAGAGACTGTAAAAGGGACTGATCAACACAGGGACTGTAATAGAGACTGGTCAAGATAGAAACCGTAGTAGAGACTGGTCAACACAGAAACCGTAGTAGAGACTGGTCAATAGAGAATATGTAGTAGAGACTGGTCTACACAAGAACTGTAGTAGAGACTGGTCAACGCAGAAACTGTAGTAGAGACTGGTCAACACAGAAACTGTAGTAGAGACTGGTCAACACAGAAACTGTAGTAGCGACTGGTCAATACAGAAACTGTAGTAGAGACTGTTCAACACAGAAACTCTAGTAGAGACTGGTCAACACAGAAACTGTAGTAGAGACTCGTCAACACAGAAACTGTTGTATAGACTGTTGAACACAAAAACTGTAGTAGAGACTGGTCAACACAGGGACTGTAATAGAGACTGTTCAACACAGGGACTGTAGTAGAGACTGGTCAACAAAGAAAATGTAGTAAAGACTGGTCAACACTAAAACTGTAGTAAAGACTGGTCAACACAGAAAGAGTAGTATATAGTGGTCAATACAGAAACATGTTGTAAAGACTGATCGACACAGAAACTGTAGTAGAGAATGGTAAACACAGAAACTGTAGTATAGATTGGTCAACACAGAAACTGTAGTAGAGACTGGTCAACTGAGGAATTGTAATATAGACTGATCAACACAGGGACTGTAGTAGAGACTGGTCAACAAAGAAAATGTAGTAAAGACTGGTCAAAACTGAAACTGTAGTAAAGACTGGTCAACAAAAAAACTGTAGTAGAGACTGGTGAACATAGAAACTGTACTAGATACTGGTCAACACTGAAACTGTAGTAAAGACAGGTCAACACAGAAACTGTAGTAGAGACTGGTCAACATAGAAACTGTAGTAGATACTGGCCAACACAGAAACTGTAGTGGAGACTCGTCAACACAGAGACTGTAATAGGGACTGATCAACACAGGGACTGTAGTAGAGACTGGTCAACATAGAAACCGTAGTAGAGACTGGTCAACACAGAAACCGTAGTAGAGACTGGTCAACGCAGAAACTGTAGTAGAGACTCGTCAACACAAAAACTGTAGTATAGACTGGTGAACACAGAAACTGTAGCAGAGACTGGTCAACAAAGAAACTGTAGTAGATACTGGCCAACACAGAAACTGTAGTGGAGACTCGTCAACACAGAAACTGTAGTATAGACTGGTGAACACAGAAACTGTTGTAGAGACTGGTCACCACAGGGAATGTAATAGAGACTGTTCAACACAGGGACTGTAGTAGAGACTGGTCAACAATGAAAATGTAGTAAAGACTGGTCAACACTAAAACTGTAGTAAAGACTGGTCAACACAGAAACTGTAGTAGAGACTGGTCAACAAAGAAACTGTAGTAGAGACTGGTCAACACAGAAACTGTAGTAGAGACTCGCCAACACAGAAACATGTAGTATAGACTGGTGAACTCAGAAACTGTAGTAGAGACTGGTCAACACAGGGACTGTAATTGAGACTGTTCAACACAGGGACTGTAGTAGAGACTGGTCAACATAGAAAAAGTAGTAGAGACTGGTCAACACAGAATCCGTATTAGAGACTGGACAATAGAAAAAAAACTGTAGTAGAGACTGAACAACACAAGAACTGTAGTTGAGACTGGTCAACACAGAAACTGTAGTAGATACTCGTCAACACTGAAACTGCAGTAGAGACTGGTCAACACAGAAACTGTAGCAGAGACTGGTCAACAAAGAAACTGTAGTAGATACTGGCCAACACAGAAACTGTAGTGGAGACTCGTCAACACAGAAACTGTAGTATAGACTGGTGAACACAGAAACTGTTGTAGAGACTGGTCACCACAGGGACTGTAATAGAGACTGTTCAACACAGGGACTGTAGTAGAGACTGGACAACAAAGAAAATGTAGTAAAGACTGGTCAACACTTAAACTGTAGTAAAGAATGGTCAACACAGAAACTGTAGTAGAGACTGGTCAACAAAGAAACTGTAGTAGAGACTGGTCAACACAGAAACTGTAGTAGAGACTCGTCAACACTGAAACTGCAGTAGAGACTGGTCAACACAGACACTGTAGTAGAGACTGGTCAACACAGGGACTGTAGTAGAGACTGGTCAACACAAGAACTGTAGTAGAGACAGGTCAACGCAGAAACTGTAGTACATATTGGTCAACACAGAAACTGAAGTAAAGACTGGTCAACACAGAAACTGTAGTAGATACTGGTCAACATAGAAACTCTGGTAAAGACTGGTCGACACAGGGACTGTAGTAGAGACTGGTAAACACAGAAACTGTAGTAAAGACTGGTCAACACTGAAACTGTAGTAGATACTGGTCATTACAGAAACTGTGGTAAAGACTGATCAACACATAAACTGTAGTAGAGACTGGTCAACACAGAAACCGTAGTAGAGACTGGTCAACACAGAAACTGTAGTAGATACTCGTCAACACTGAAACTGCAGTAGAGACTGGTCAACACAGAAACTGTAGTACATACTGGTCAACACAGAAACTGTAGTAGAGACTGATCAACACAGAAACTGTAGTAGAGACTGGTCAACACAGAAACCGTAGTAGAGACTGGTCAACACAGAAACTGTAGTAGATACTCGTCAACACTGAAACTGCAGTAGAGACTGGTCAACACAGAAACTGTAGTACATACTGGTCAACACAGAAACTGTAGTAAAGACTGGTCAACACAGAAATTGTAGTAGATACTGGTCAACATAGAAACTGTGGTAAAGACTGGTCGACACAGGGACAGTAGTAGAGACTGGTAAACACAGAAAGTGTAGTAGATACTGGTCAATAGAGAAACTGTGGTAAAGACTGTTCGACACAGGAACTGGAGTAGAGACTGGTAAACACAGAAACTGTAGTAGATACTGGCCAACACAGAAACTGTAGTGGAGACTCGTCAACACAGAGACTGTAAAAGGGACTGATCAACACAGGGACTGTAGTAGAGACTGGTCAACATAGAAACCGTAGTAGAGACTGGTCAACACAGAAACCGTAGTAGAGACTGGTCAATAGAGAATCTGTAGTAGAGACTGGTCTACACAAGAACTGTAGTAGAGACTGGTCAACGCAGAAACTGTAGTAGAGACTGGTCAACACAGAAACTGTAGTAGAGACTGGTCAACACAGAAACTGTAGTAGCGACTGGTCAATACAGAAACTGTAGTAGAGACTGTTCAACACAGAAACTGTAGTAGAGACTGGTCAACACAGAAATTGTAGTAGAGACTCGTCAACACAGAAACTGTTGTATAGACTGTTGAACACAAAAACTGTAGTAGAGACTGGTCAACACAGGGACTGTAATAGAGACTGTTCAACACAGGGACTGTAGTAGAGACTGGTCAACAAAGAAAATGTAGTAAAGACTGGTCAACACTAAAACTGTAGTAAAGACTGGTCAACACAGAAACTGTAGTATGTAGTGGTCAATACAGAAACATGTGGTAAAGACTGATCGACACAGGAACTGTAGTAGAGAATGGTAAACACAGAAACTGTAGTATAGATTGGTCAACACAGAAACTGTAGTAGAGACTGGTCAACAAAGAAAATGTAGTAAAGACTGGTCAAAACTGAAACTGTAGTAAAGACTGGTCAACACAAAAACTGTAGTAGAGACTGGTCAACATAGAAACTGTAGTAGATACTGGTCAACACTGAAACTGTAGTAAAGACTAGTCAACACAGAAACTGTAGTAGAGACTGGTCAACATAGAAACTGTAGTAGATACTGGCCAACACAGAAACAGTAGTGGAGACTCGTCAACACAGAAACTGTAGTAGAGACTCGTCAACACAAAAACTGTAGTATAGACTGGTGAACACAGAAACTGTAGTAGAGAGTGGTCAACACAGGGACTGTAATTGAGACTGTTCATCACAGGGACTGTAGTAGAGACTGGTCAACAAAGAAAATGTAGTAAAGACTCGTCAACACAAAAACTGTAGTATAGGCTGGTGAAAACAGAAACTGTAGTAGAGACTGGTGAACACAGGAACTGTAATTGAGACTGTTCAACACAGGGACTGTAGTAGAGACTGGTCACAAAGAAAATGTAGTAAAGACTGGTAACACTAAAACTCTAGCAAAGACTGGTCAACACAGAAACTGTAGCAGAGACTGGTTTACAAAGAAACTGTAGTAGATACTGGCCAACACAGAAACTGTAGTGGAGACTCGTCAACACAGAGACTGTAATAGGGACTGGTCAACACAGGGACTGTAGCAGAGACTGGTCAACAATGAAAATGTAGTAGATACTGGCCAACACAGAAACTGTAGTGGAGACTCGTCAACACAGAAACTGTAGTATAGACTGGTGAACACAGAAACTGTTGTAGAGACTGGTCACCACAGGGACTGTAGTAGAGACTGGTCAACAAAGAAAATATAGTAAAGACTGGTCAACACTAAAACTGTAGTAAAGACTGGTCAACACAGAAACTGTAGTAGAGACTGGCCAACAAAGAAACTGTAGTAGAGACTGGTCAACACAGAAACTGTAGTAGAGACTCGCCAACACAGAAACTGTAGTATAGACTGGTGAACTCAGAAACTGTAGCAGAGACTGGTCAACATAGAAAAAGTAGCAGAGACTGGTCAACACAGAATCCGTATTAGAGACTGGACAATAGAAAAAAAACTGTAGTAGAGACTGGACAACACAAGAACTGTAGTTGAGACTGGTCAACACAGAAACTGTAGTAGATACTCGTCAACACAGGGACTGTAGTAGAGACTGGTCAACACAAGGACTGTAGTAGAGACAGGTCAACGCAGAAACTGTAGTACATATTGGTCAATACAGAAACTGTAGTAAAGACTGGTCAACACAGAAACTGTAGTAGAGACTGGTAAACACAGAAACTGTAGTAAAGACTGGTCAACACTGAAACTGTAGTAGATACTGGTCCTTACAGAAACTGTGGTAAAGACTGGTCAACGCAGAAACTGTAGTACAGACTGGTCACCACAGAAACTGTAGTAGAGACTGGTCAACACAAGAACTGTAGTAGATAGTGGTCAACACAGAAACTGTTGTAGATACAGGTCAACACAGAAACTGTAGTAAAGACTGGTCAACACAGAAACTGTAGTAGATACTGGTCAACACAGAAACTGTAGTAAAGACTGGTCAACACAGAAACTGTAGTATATAGTGGTCAATACAGAAACTGTGGTAAAGACTGATCGACACAGGAACTGTAGTAGAGACTGGTAAACACAGAAACTGTAGTATAGATTGGTCAACACAGAAACTGTAGTAGAGACTCGTCAACACAGGAACTGTAATATAGACTGGTCAACACAGGGACTGTAGTAGAGACTGGTCAACAAAGAAAATGTAGTAAAGACTGGTCAACACTGAAACTGTAGTAAAGACTGGTCAACACAAAAACTGTAGTAGAGACTCGTCAACCCAAAAACCGTAGTAGAGATTGATCAACACAGGGACTGTAATAGAGACTGGTCAACACAGAAACTGTAGTAGAGACTGGTCAACACAGAAACTGTAGTAGAGACTGGTCATTACAGAAACTGTGGTAAAGACTGGTCAACGCAGAAACTGTAGTACAGACTGGTCACCACAGAAACTGTAGTAGAGACTGGTCAACACAAGAACTGTAGTAGATAGTGGTCAACACAGAAACTGTTGTAGATACAGGTCAACACAGAAACTGTAGTAAAGACTGGTCAACACAGAAACTGTAGTAGATACTGGTCAACACAGAAACTGTAGTAAAGACTGGTCAACACAGAAACTGTAGTATATAGTGGTCAATACAGAAACTGTGGTAAAGACTGATCGACACAGGAACTGTAGTATAGATTGGTCAACACAGAAGCTGTAGTAGAGACTGGTCAACACAGGGACTGTAGTAGAGACTGGTCAACAAAGAAAATGTAGTAAAGACTGGTCAACACTGAAACTGTAGTAAAGACTGGTCAACACAAAAACTGTAGTAGAGACTCGTCAACCCAAAAACCGTAGTAGAGACTGATCAACACAGGGACTGTAATAGAGACTGGTCAACACAGAAACTGTAGTAGAGACTGGTCAACACAGAAACTGTAGTAGAGACTGATCAACACAGAAACTGTAGTAGAGACTGGTCAACACAGAAACTGTAGTACATACTGGTCAACACAGAAACTGTAGTAAAGACTGGTCAACACAGAAACTGTAGTAGATACTGGTCAACATAGAAACTGTGGTAAAGACTGGTCGACACAGGGACAGTAGTAGAGACTGGTAAACACAGAAAGTGTAGTAGATACTGGCCAACACAGAAACTGTAGTGGAGACTCGTCAACACAGAGACTGTAAAAGGGACTGATCAACACAGGGACTGTAGTAGAGACTGGTCAACATAGAAACCGTAGTAGATACTGGTCAACACAGAAACTGTAGTAAAGACTGGTCAACACAGAAACTGCAGTAGAGACTGGTAAACACAGAAACTGTAGTATAGATTGGTCAACACAGAAACTGTAGTAGAGACTCGTCAACACAGGAACTGTAATATAGACTGGTCAACACAGGGACTGTAGTAGAGACTGGTCAACAAAGAAAATGTAGTAAAGACTGGTCAACACTGAAACTGTAGTAAAGACTGGTCAACACAAAAACTGTAGTAGAGACTCGTCAACCCAAAAACCGTAGTAGAGACTGATCAACACAGGGACTGTAATAGGGACTGGTCAACACAGAAACTGTAGTAGAGACTGGTCAACACAGAAACTGTAGTAGAGACTGATCAACACAGAAACTGTAGTAGAGACTGGTCAACACAGAAACCGTAGTAGAGACTGGTCAACACAGAAACTGTAGTAGATACTCGTCAACACTGAAACTGCAGTAGAGACTGGTCAACACAAAAACTGTAGTACATACTGGTCAACACAGAAACTGTAGTAAAGACTGGTCAACACAGAAACTGTAGTAGATACTGGTCAACATAGAAACTGTGGTAAAGACTGGTCGACACAGGGACAGTAGTAGAGACTGGTAAACACAGAAAGTGTAGTAGATACTGGTCAATAGAGAAACTGTGGTAAAGACTGTTCGACACAGGAACTGGAGTAGAGACTGGTAAACACAGAAACTGTAGTAGATACTGGCCAACACAGAAACTGTAGTGGAGACTCGTCAACACAGAGACTGTAAAAGGGACTGATCAACACAGGGACTGTAGTAGAGACTGGTCAACATAGAAACAGTAGTAGAGACTGGTCAACACAGAAACCGTAGTAGAGACTGGTCAATAGAGAATCTCTAGTAGAGACTGGTCTACACAAGAACTGTAGTAGAGACTGGTCAACGCAGAAACTGTAGTAGAGACTGGTCAACACAGAAACTGTAGTAGAGACTGGTCAACACAGAAACTGTAGTAGCGACTGGTCAATACAGAAACTGTAGTAGAGACTGTTCAACACAGAAACTGTAGTAGAGACTGGTCAACACAGAAACTGTAGTAGAGACTCGTCAACACAGAAACTGTTGTATAGACTGTTGAACACAAAAACTGTAGTAGAGACTGGTCAACACAGGGACTGTAATAGAGACTGTTCAACACAGGGACTGTAGTAGAGACTGGTCAACAAAGAAAATGTAGTAAAGACTGGTCAACACTAAAACTGTAGTAAAGACTGGTCAACACAGAAACTGTAGTATGTAGTGGTCAATACAGAAACATGTGGTAAAGACTGATCGACACAGGAACTGTAGTAGAGAATGGTAAACACAGAAACTGTAGTATAGATTGGTCAACACAGAAACTGTAGTAGAGACTGGTCAACAGAGGAACTATAATATAGTCTGATCAACACAGGGACTGTAGTAGAGACTGGTCAACAAAGAAAATGTAGTAAAGACTGGTCAAAACTGAAACTGTAGTAAAGACTGGTCAACACAAAAACTGTAGTAGAGACTGGTCAACATAGAAACTGTAGTAGATACTAGTCAACACTGAAACTGTAGTAAAGACTGGTCAACACAGAAACTGTAGTAGGGACTGGTCAACATAGAAACTGTAGTAGATACTGGCCAACACAGAAACTGTAGTGGAGACTCGTCAACACAGAAACTGTAGTAGAGACTCGTCAACACAAAAACTGTAGTATAGACTGGTGAACACAGAAACTGTAGTAGAGACTGGTCAACACAGGGACAGTAATTGAGACTGTTCAACACAGGGACTGTAGTAGAGACTGGTCAACAAAGAAAATGTAGTAAAGACTGGTCAACACTAAAACTGTAGTAAAGACTGGTCAACACAGAAACTGTAGTAGAGACTGGTCAACACAGAAACTGTAGTAAAGACTGGTCAACACAGAAACTGTAGTATATAGTGGTCAATACAGAAACTGTGGTAAAGACTGATCGACACAGGAACTGTAGTATAGATTGGTCAACACAGAAGCTGTAGTAGAGACTGGTCAACACAGGGACTGTAGTAGAGACTGGTCAACAAAGAAAATGTAGTAAAGACTGGTCAACACTGAAACTGTAGTAAAGACTGGTCAACACAAAAACTGTAGTAGAGACTCGTCAACCCAAAAACCGTAGTAGAGACTGATCAACACAGGGACTGTAATAGAGACTGGTCAACACAGAAACTGTAGTAGAGACTGGTCAACACAGAAACTGTAGTAGAGACTGATCAACACAGAAACTGTAGTAGAGACTGGTCAACACAGAAACTGTAGTACATACTGGTCAACACAGAAACTGTAGTAAAGACTGGTCAACACAGAAACTGTAGTAGATACTGGTCAACATAGAAACTGTGGTAAAGACTGGTCGACACAGGGACAGTAGTAGAGACTGGTAAACACAGAAAGTGTAGTAGATACTGGCCAACACAGAAACTGTAGTGGAGACTCGTCAACACAGAGACTGTAAAAGGGACTGATCAACACAGGGACTGTAGTAGAGACTGGTCAACATAGAAACCGTAGTAGATACTGGTCAACACAGAAACTGTAGTAAAGACTGGTCAACACAGAAACTGCAGTAGAGACTGGTAAACACAGAAACTGTAGTATAGATTGGTCAACACAGAAACTGTAGTAGAGACTCGTCAACACAGGAACTGTAATATAGACTGGTCAACACAGGGACTGTAGTAGAGACTGGTCAACAAAGAAAATGTAGTAAAGACTGGTCAACACTGAAACTGTAGTAAAGACTGGTCAACACAAAAACTGTAGTAGAGACTCGTCAACCCAAAAACCGTAGTAGAGACTGATCAACACAGGGACTGTAATAGGGACTGGTCAACACAGAAACTGTAGTAGAGACTGGTCAACACAGAAACTGTAGTAGAGACTGATCAACACAGAAACTGTAGTAGAGACTGGTCAACACAGAAACCGTAGTAGAGACTGGTCAACACAGAAACTGTAGTAGATACTCGTCAACACTGAAACTGCAGTAGAGACTGGTCAACACAGAAACTGTAGTACATACTGGTCAACACAGAAACTGTAGTAAAGACTGGTCAACACAGAAACTGTAGTAGATACTGGTCAACATAGAAACTGTGGTAAAGACTGGTCGACACAGGGACAGTAGTAGAGACTGGTAAACACAGAAAGTGTAGTAGATACTGGTCAATAGAGAAACTGTGGTAAAGACTGTTCGACACAGGAACTGGAGTAGAGACTGGTAAACACAGAAACTGTAGTAGATACTGGCCAACACAGAAACTGTAGTGGAGACTCGTCAACACAGAGACTGTAAAAGGGACTGATCAACACAGGGACTGTAGTAGAGACTGGTCAACATAGAAACAGTAGTAGAGACTGGTCAACACAGAAACCGTAGTAGAGACTGGTCAATAGAGAATCTCTAGTAGAGACTGGTCTACACAAGAACTGTAGTAGAGACTGGTCAACGCAGAAACTGTAGTAGAGACTGGTCAACACAGAAACTGTAGTAGAGACTGGTCAACACAGAAACTGTAGTAGCGACTGGTCAATACAGAAACTGTAGTAGAGACTGTTCAACACAGAAACTGTAGTAGAGACTGGTCAACACAGAAACTGTAGTAGAGACTCGTCAACACAGAAACTGTTGTATAGACTGTTGAACACAAAAACTGTAGTAGAGACTGGTCAACACAGGGACTGTAATAGAGACTGTTCAACACAGGGACTGTAGTAGAGACTGGTCAACAAAGAAAATGTAGTAAAGACTGGTCAACACTAAAACTGTAGTAAAGACTGGTCAACACAGAAACTGTAGTATGTAGTGGTCAATACAGAAACATGTGGTAAAGACTGATCGACACAGGAACTGTAGTAGAGAATGGTAAACACAGAAACTGTAGTATAGATTGGTCAACACAGAAACTGTAGTAGAGACTGGTCAACAGAGGAACTATAATATAGTCTGATCAACACAGGGACTGTAGTAGAGACTGGTCAACAAAGAAAATGTAGTAAAGACTGGTCAAAACTGAAACTGTAGTAAAGACTGGTCAACACAAAAACTGTAGTAGAGACTGGTCAACATAGAAACTGTAGTAGATACTAGTCAACACTGAAACTGTAGTAAAGACTGGTCAACACAGAAACTGTAGTAGGGACTGGTCAACATAGAAACTGTAGTAGATACTGGCCAACACAGAAACTGTAGTGGAGACTCGTCAACACAGAAACTGTAGTAGAGACTCGTCAACACAAAAACTGTAGTATAGACTGGTGAACACAGAAACTGTAGTAGAGACTGGTCAACACAGGGACAGTAATTGAGACTGTTCAACACAGGGACTGTAGTAGAGACTGGTCAACAAAGAAAATGTAGTAAAGACTGGTCAACACTAAAACTGTAGTAAAGACTGGTCAACACAGAAACTGTAGTAGAGACTGGCCAACAAAGAAACTGTAGTAGAGACTGGTCAACACAGAAACTGTAGTAGAGACTCGCCAACACAGAAACTGTAGTATAGACTGGTGAACTCAGAAACTGTAGTAGAGACTGGTCAACATAGAAAAAGTAGTAGAGACTGGTCAACACAGAATCCGTATTAGAGACTGGACAATAGAAAAAAACTGTAGTAGAGACTGGACAACACAAGAACTGTAGTTGAGACTGGTCAACACAGAAACTGTAGTAGATACTCGTCAACACTGAAACTGCAGTAGAGACTGGTCAACACAGAAACTGTAGTAGATACTGGTCAACACAGGGACTGTAGTAGAGACTGGTCAACACAAGAACTGTAGTAGAGACAGGTCAACGCAGAAACTGTAGTACATATTGGTCAATACAGAAACTGTAGTAAAGACTGGTCAACACAGAAACTGTAGTAGAGACTGGTAAACACAGAAACTGTAGTAAAGACTGGTCAACACTGAAACTGTAGTAGATACTGGTCATTACAGAAACTGTGGTAAAGACTGGTCAACGCAGAAACTGTAGTACAGACTGGTCACCACAGAAACTGTAGTAGAGACTGGTCAACACAAGAACTGTAGTAGATAGTGGTCAACACAGAAACTGTTGTAGATACAGGTCAACACAGAAACTGTAGTAAAGACTGGTCAACACAGAAACTGTAGTAGATACTGGTCAACACAGAAACTGTAGTAAAGACTGGTCAGCACAGAAACTGTAGTATATAGTGGTCAATACAGAAACTGTGGTAAAGACTGATCGACACAGGAACTGTAGTAGAGACTGGTAAACACAGAAACTGTAGTATAGATTGGTCAACACAGAAACTGTAGTAGAGACTCGTCAACACAGGAACTGTAATATAGACTGGTCAACACAGGGACTGTAGTAGAGACTGGTCAACAAAGAAAATGTAGTAAAGACTGGTCAACACTGAAACTGTAGTAAAGACTGGTCAACACAAAAACTGTAGTAGAGACTCGTGAACCCAAAAACCGTAGTAGAGACTGATCAACACAGGGACTGTAATAGAGACTGGTCAACACAGGGACTGTAGCAGAGACGGGTCAACATAGAAACCGTAGTAGAGACTGGTCAACACAGAAACCGTAGTAGAGACTGGTCAACAGAGAAACTGTAGTAGAGACTGGTCTACACAAGAACTGTAGTAGAGACTGGTCAACACAAAAACTGTAGTAGAGACTGGTCAACACAGAAACTGTAGTAGAGACTCGTCAACACAGAAACTGTAGTAGAGACTCGTCAACACAGAAACTGTAGTAGAGACTGGTCAACGCAGGGACTGTAGTAGAGACTGGTCAACACAAGATCTGTAGTAGACACGGGTCAACGCAGAAACTGTAGTAGATACTGTCAACACAGAAACTGTAGTAGATACTGGTCAACACAGAAACTGTGGTAAAGACTGGTCGACACAGGGACTGTAGTAGAGACTGGTAAACACAGAAACTGTAGTAGATACTGGTCAATACAGAAACTGTGGTAAAGACTATTCGACACAGGGACTGTAGTAGAGACTGGTAAACACAGAAACTGTAATATAGACTGGTGAACACAGAAACTGTAGTAGGGACTGGTCAACACAGGGAATGTAAAAGAGACTGTTCAACACAGGGACTGTAGTAGAGACTGGTCAACAAAGAAAATGTAGTAAAAACTGGTCAACACTGAAACTGTAGTAAAGACTGGTCAACACAGAAACTGTAGTAGAGACTGGTTAACATAGAAACTGTAGTAGATACTGGCCAACACAGAGACTGTAGTGGAGACTCGTCAACACAGAGACTGTAATAGGGACTGATCAACACAGGGACTGTAGTAGAGACTGGTCAACAAAGAAACCATAGTAGAGACTGGTCAACACAGAATCCGTAGTAGAGACTGGTCAATAGAGAATCTGTAGTAGAGAATGGTCTACTCAAGAACTGTAGTAGAGACTGGTCAACGCAGAAACTGTAGTAGAGACTGGTCAACACAGAAACTGTAGTAGAGACTGGTCAACACAGAAACTGTAGTAGAGACTGGTCAACGCAGAAACTGTAGTAGAGACTGGTCTGCACAAGAACTGCAGTAGAGACTGGTCAACACAGAAACTGTAGTAGAGACTGGTCAACACAGAAACTGTAGTAGAGACTCGTCAACAGAGAAACTGTAGTAGAGACTAGTCAACACAGGGAGTGCAGTAGAGACTCGTCCACACAGAAACTGTAGTAGAGACTCGTCAACACAGAAACCGTAGTAGAGACTTGCCAACACCGGAACTGTAGTAGAGACGGGTCAACACAGGAACTGTAGTAGAGACGGGTCAACATAGATACAATAGTTGAGACGGGTCAACACAGAAACCGCAGTAGAGACTGGTTAACACAGAAACCGTAGTAGAGACTGGTCAACACAGAGACTGTAGTCGAGTCTGGTGAACACAGGAACTGTAATATAGACAGGTCAACACAGGGACTGCAGTAGAGACTGGTCAACAAAGAAAAGGTAGTAAAGATTGGTCAACACTGAAACTGTAGTAAAGACTGGTCAACACAAAAACTGTAGTAGAGACTGATCAACACAGAAACTGTAGTAGAGACTCGTCAACACAGAAACTGTAGTAGAGACTCGTCAACACAGAAACTGTAGTAGAGACTGGTCAACGCAGGGACTGTAGTAGAGACTTGTCAACACAAGATCTGTAGTAGACACGGGTCAACGCAGAAACTGTAGTAGATACTGGTCAACACAGAAACTGTAGTAGATACTGGTCAACACAGAAACTGTGGTAAAGACTGGTCGACACAGGGACTGTAGTAGAGACTGGTAAACAGAGAAACTGTAGTAGATACTGGTCAATACAGAAACTGTGGTAAAGACTGTTCGACACAGGGACTGTAGTAGAGACTGGTAAACACAGAAACTGTAGTATAGACTGGTGAACACAGAAACTGTAGTAGAGACTGGTCAACACAGGGAATGTAAAAGAGACTGTTCAACACAGGGACTGTAGTAGAGACTGGTCAACAAAGAAAATGTAGTAAAAACTGGTCAACACTGAAACTGTAGTAAAGACTGGTCAACACAGACTGGT
Organism: Saccoglossus kowalevskii; assembly: GCF_978046115.1. NCBI lineage: Eukaryota > Metazoa > Hemichordata > Enteropneusta > Harrimaniidae > Saccoglossus > Saccoglossus kowalevskii. Next base: position 35,260,157 of record NC_140651.1, read on the forward strand.
TGAACATGTTAGCAATTTATCTTGTTCAATGCCTTCAATATAGGATTGATTCCATGTTTGTACTTGCAATAGTGCCTGAGATATTAGTGATATGCACATTTAATGAGTTCTATGACCATATATGGTCATTGAACATTTTAGCCTTTTCTTATTTCCAATGCCTTCAATATAGCATTGGTTCTGTGTGTATACTTGCAATAGTGCCTAAGATATTCGGGATATGCATATTTAATGAGTTCTATGACCATATATGGTCAGTGAACATTTTACCCATTTCTCTTGTCCATTGCCTTCAATATAACGCTATTCCCATGTTTGTACTTGCAATAGTGCCTGAGATATTAGTGATATGCACATTTAATGAGTTCTATGACCATATATGGTCATTGAACATTTTAGCCATTTCTTATTTCCAATGCCTTCAATATAGCATTGGTTCCGTGTTTATACTTGCAATAGTGCCTAAGATATTCGGGATATGCATATTTAATGAGTTCTATGACCATATATGGTCAGTGAACATTTTACCCATTTCTCTTGTCCATTGCCTTCAATATAACGCTATTCCCATGTTTGTATATGCAATAGTGCTTGAGAATTTAGAGACATGCATATTTAATGAGTTCTATGACCATATATGGTCAACAAATATTTTAGTCAATTCTCTTGTCCATTGCCTTCAATATAACATTAGTTCCATGTTTGTACATGGAATAGTACTTGAGATATTTGAGACTTGCATTTTTAATGAGGTCATATGACCATATATGGTCATTTAATGTGTTAGTCACATCTCTTATCACATAGCTTCAATATTGCACTGGTTGCATGTACCTATCTGTGATAGTGCTTGAGATATTTCAAACAGAATGTACAGGGCCCTCCCCCCTTTCCCATGATGCTTTGCATGGTACAATAAAAAAATGTGAAAAAACATTCTAAAATCATTTTCTAAAAAACGGCTCGTCGCCTGGAGAAACCGTTTGAAAAAATAAATACTATGGCACTTGATCTTTCAAAATATATGCAGAGTTAGTGAATTAGTCAAAAAATATGCAAATGAGATGCAAAACAAAATTTCTGAAAATTCTAGTAAAAAAAGTCACGTGATCGCTAACGTTTTTTTTGATGATATTTTTAGCCCTTGTTCCACTGCTGCTACCATAAAAAACTGGGAGCACACAGACCCTCAGAAAGGTGTGCAATTCGGCATTGAAAATTTCGCCTTTAATCCAAGATGGCGGCCGAATGACGTCACATATCGAAAATCGAAAACTTTGACGTTTTAGAGAATTGCATATAGATTATCTCTGTAAAGTATCAGGTCAAGTGGATAACCTGTCTTCGAGCAGAAGAGTTTTAAAAAACGGCAGAATAATAATAATAATAATAATAATAAATAATAATAATAAACTTTACAATTACAAAAGGCTTTCGATGCGGAAAAGCATCGAAAGCCTAATAATAAACTTTACAATTACAAAAGGCTTTCGATGCGGAAAAGCATCAAAAGCCTAAATATAGCTGCAAGCAGCGATTACCGGCTTTCGATGTTATGCCTGAGTTAGTGCTGAATTGCATTCATGCAAGAGAGTTATGACATTACACTTCTGTAATATCTAGGGTAATGGAGACATGTATGGTGATTCTTTTACTATATACTGTAGGTAAATTGATCACAATGTGTGTTGATCTACTCACAGCATGGTGAATTGATTACACTATATGAATGATATGACCATACATGGTCATTGAACATGTTAGCAATTTATCTTGTTCAATGCCTTCAATATAGGATTGATTCCATGTTTGTACTTGCAATAGGGCCTGAGATATTAGTAATATGCACATTTAATGAGTTCTATGACCATATATAGTCATTGAACATTTTAGCCATTTCTTATTTCCAATGCCTTCAATATAGCATTGGTTCCGTGTTTACACTTGCAATAGTGCCTAAGATATTCGGGATATGCATATTTAATGAGTTCTATGACCATATATGGTCATTGAACATTTTAGCTATTTCTATTGTCCAATGCCATTAATATAGCATTGGTTCCATATTTGTACTTGCAATAGTGCCTAAGATATTAGGGATATGCATATTTAATGAGTTATATGACCATATATGGTCATTGAACATTTTAGCTATTTCTCTTGTCTAATGCCTTCAATATAGCAATGGTTCTATGTTTGTACTTGCAATAGCGCCTAACATATTAGGGATATGCATATTTAATGAGTTCTATGACCATATATGGTCATTGAACATTTTAGCCATTTCTTATTTCCAATGCCTTCAATATAGCATTGGTTCCGTGTTTATACTTGCAATAGTGCCTAAGATATTCGGGATATGCATATTTAATGAGTTCTATGACCATATATGGTCAGTGAACATTTTACCCATTTCTCTTGTCCATTGCCTTCAATATAACGCTATTCCCATGTTTGTATATGCAATAGTGCTTGAGAATTTAGAGACATGCATATTTAATGAGTTCTATGACCATATATGGTCAACAAATATTTTAGTCAATTCTCTTGTCCATTGCCTTCAATATAACATTAGTTCCATGTTTGTACATGGAATAGTACTTGAGATATTTGAGACTTGCATTTTTAATGAGGTCATATGACCATATATGGTCATTTAATGTGTTAGTCACATCTCTTATCACATAGCTTCAATATTGCACTGGTTGCATGTACCTATCTGCAATAGTGCTTGAGATATTTCAAACAGAATGTACAGGGCCCTCCCCCCTTTCCCATGATGCTTTGCATGGTACAATAAAAAAATGTGAAAAAACATTCTAAAATCATTTTCTAAAAAACGGCTCGTCGCCTGGAGAAACCGTTTGAAAAAATAAATACTATGGCACTTGATCTTTCAAAATATATGCAGAGTTAGTGAATTAGTCAAAAAATATGCAAATGAGATGCAAAACAAAATTTCTGAAAATTCTAGTAAAAAAAGTCACGTGATCGCTAACGTTTTTTTTGATGATATTTTTAGCCCTTGTTCCACTGCTGCTACCATAAAAAACTGGGAGCACACAGACCCTCAGAAAGGTGTGCAATTCGGCATTGAAAATTTCGCCTTTAATCCAAGATGGCGGCCGAATGACGTCACATATCGAAAATCGAAAACTTTGACGTTTTAGAGAATTGCATATAGATTATCTCTGTAAAGTATCAGGTCAAGTGGATAACCTGTCTTCGAGCAGAAGAGTTTTAAAAAACGGCAGAATAATAATAATAATAATAATAATAAATAATAATAATAAACTTTACAATTACAAAAGGCTTTCGATGCGGAAAAGCATCGAAAGCCTAATAATAAACTTTACAATTACAAAAGGCTTTCGATGCGGAAAAGCATCAAAAGCCTAAATATAGCTGCAAGCAGCGATTACCGGCTTTCGATGTTATGCCTGAGTTAGTGCTGAATTGCATTCATGCAAGAGAGTTATGACATTACACTTCTGTAATATCTAGGGTAATGGAGACATGTATGGTGATTCTTTTACTATATACTGTAGGTAAATTGATCACAATGTGTGTTGATCTACTCACAGCATGGTGAATTGATTACACTATATGAATGATATGACCATACATGGTCATTGAACATGTTAGCAATTTATCTTGTTCAATGCCTTCAATATAGGATTGATTCCATGTTTGTACTTGCAATAGGGCCTGAGATATTAGTAATATGCACATTTAATGAGTTCTATGACCATATATAGTCATTGAACATTTTAGCCATTTCTTATTTCCAATGCCTTCAATATAGCATTGGTTCCGTGTTTACACTTGCAATAGTGCCTAAGATATTCGGGATATGCATATTTAATGAGTTCTATGACCATATATGGTCAGTGAACATTTTACCCCATTTCTCTTGTCCATTGCCTTCAATATAACGCTATTCCCATGTTTGTATATGCAATAGTGCTTGAGAATATAGAGACATGCATATTTAATGAGTTCTATGACCATATATGGTCAAAAAATGTTTTGGTCAATTCTCTTGTCCATTGTCTTCAATATAAGGTTAGTTCCATGTTTGTACATGGAATAGTACTTGAGATATTAGGGACTTGCATATTTAATGAGGTCACATGACCATATATGGTAATTTAATGTGTTAGTCTCATCTCTGATCCCATAGCTTCAATATTGCACTGGTTGCATGTACCTATCTGTGATAGTGCTTGAGATATTTCAGACAGAATGTACAGGGCCCTCCCCCCTTTCTCATGATGCTTTCCATGGTACAATTAAAAAAAATTGAAAAAACATTCTAAAATCATTTTCTAAAAAACGGCTCGTCGCCTGGAGAAACCGTTTGGAAAAATAAATATTATGGCACTTGGTCTTTCAAAATATATGCAGGGTTAGTGAATTAGTCAAAAAATATGCAAATGAGATGCAAAACAAAATTTCTGAAAATTCTAGTAAAAAAAGTCACGTGACCGCTAAAGATTTTTTTGATGATATTTGTAGCCCTTGTTCCACTACTGCTACCATAAAAAAACTGGGAGCACTCAGACCCTCAGAAAGGTGTGCAATTCGGCATTGAAAATTTCGCCTTTAATCCAACATGGCGGCCGAATGACGTCACATATCGAAAATCGGAAACTTTGACGTTTTAGAGAATTGCATATAGATTGTGTCTGTAAAGTATCAGGTCAAGTGGGAAACCCGTCTTCGAGAAGAAGAGTTTTAAAAAACGGCAGAATAAGAATAAGAATAAGAAATATAGCTGCAAGCAGCGATTACCGGCTTTAGATGCTATGCCTGCGTTAGCGCTGAATTGCATTCATGCAACAGTGTTATGACATTACACTTCTGTAATATCTGGGGTAGTGGAAACATGTACTGTGATTCGTTTACTATACACTGTAGGCAAATTGATCACAATGTGTGTTGATATAGTCACAGCATGGTGAACTGATTACATTACATGAATTGTATGACCATATATGGTCATTGAATATGTTAGCAATTTATCTTGTTCAATGCCTTCAACATAGCATTGTCTCCATGTTTTTACTTGCAATAGTGCCTGAGATATTAGTAATATGCATATTTAATGAGTTCTATGACCATATATGGTCATTGAACATTTTAGCCATTTCTTGTGTACAATGCCTTCAATATGGCGTTAATTTCAAATCTCTAACTTCAATAGTGATCGAGATATTATAGATATGCATATTTAATGACTTCTATGACCATATATAGTCATTGGACATTTTAGCCATTTCTTATTTCCAATGCCTTCAATATAGCATTGGTTCCATGTTTGTACTTGCAATTGTGCCTAAGATATTAGGGATATGCATATTTAATGAGTTATATGACCATATATGGTCATTGAACATTTTAGCTATTTCTCTTGTCTAATGCCTTCAATATAGCAATGGTTCTATGTTTGTACTTGCAATAGCGCCTAACATATTAGGGATATGCATATTTAATGAGTTCTATGACCATATATGGTCAACGAATATTTTAGTAAATTCTCTTGTCCATTGCCTTCAATATAACGTTAGTTCCATGTTTGTACATGGAATTATACTTGAGATAGTAGAGACTTGCATATTTAATGAGGTCACATGACCATATATGGTCATCCAATGTGTTAGTTACATCTCTTATCCCATTGCTTCAATATTGCACTGGTTGCATGTACATATCTGTGATAGTGCTTGAGATATTTCAAACAGAATGTACAGGGCCCTCCCCCCTTTCCCATGATGCTTTGCATGGTACATTTAAAAAATGTGAAAAAACATTCTAAAATCATTATCTAAAAAACGGCTCATCGCCTGGAGAAGCCGTTTGGAAAAATAAATACTATGGCACTTGATCTTTCAAAATATAAGCAAGCTTAGTGAATTAGTCCAAAAATGTGCAAATGAGATGCAAAACAACATTTCTGAAAATTCTAGTAAAAAAAGTCACGTGACCGCTAAAGTTTTTTTTGATGATATTTGTAGCCCTTTTTCCACTTCTGCTACCATAAAAAACTGGGAGCACTCAGACCCTCAGAAAGGTGCGCAATACGGCATTGTAAATTTCGCATTTAATCCAAGATGGCGGCCGAATGACAGCACATATCGAAAATCGGAAACTTTGACGTTTTAGAGAATTGCCTATAGATTATCTCTGTAAAGTAACAGGTCAAGTGGGTAACCCGTCTTCGAGAAGAAGAGTTTTAAAAAAACGGCAGAATAAGAATAATAATAAATATAGCTGCAAGCAGCGATTACCGGCTTTCGATGCTATGCCTGAGTTAGCGCTGAATTGCATTCATGCAAGAGAATTATGACATTACACTTCTGTAATATCTAGGGTAATGGAGACATGTATGGTGATTATTTTACTATATACTGTAGACATATTGATCACAATGTATGTTGATCTAGTCACAGCATAGTGAATTGATTACACTATATGAATCATATGACCATATATAGTCATTGAACATGTTAGCAATTTATCTTGTTCAATGCCTTAAATATAGGATTGATTCCATGTTTGTACTTGCAATAGTGCCTGAGATATTAGTTATATGCACATTTAATGAGTTCTATGACCATATATGGTCATTGAACATTTTAGCCATTTCTTATTTCCAATGCCTTCAATATAGCATTGGTTCCGTGTTTATACTTGCAATAGTGCCTAAGATATTCGGGATATGCATATTTAATGAGTTCTATGACCATATATGGTCAGTGAACATTTTACCCATTTCTCTTGTCCATTGCCTTCAATATAACGCTATTCCCATGTTTGTATATGCAATAGTGCTTGAGAATTTAGAGACATGCATATTTAATGAGTTCTATGACCATATATGGTCAACAAATATTTTAGTCAATTCTCTTGTCCATTGCCTTCAATATAACATTAGTTCCATGTTTCTACATGGAATAGTACTTGAGATATTTGAGACTTGCATATTTAATGAGGTCATATGACCATATATGGTCTATTAATGTGTTAGTCACATCTCTTATCACATAGCTTCAATATTGCACTGGTTGCATGTACCTATCTGCAATAGTGCTTGAGATATTTCAAACAGAATGTACAGGGCCCTCCCCCCTTTCCCATGATGCTTTGCATGGTACAATAAAAAAATGTGAAAAAACATTCTAAAATCATTTTCTAAAAAACGGCTCGTCGCCTGGAGAAACCGTTTGGAAAAATAAATACTATGGCACTTGATCTTTCAAAATATATGCAGGGTTAGTGAATTAGTCAAAAAATATGCAAATGAGATGCAAAACAAAATTTCTGAAAATTCTAGTAAAAAAAGTCACGTGACCGCTAAAGTTTTTTTTGATGATATTTTTAGCCCTTGTTCCACTGCTGCTACCATAAAAAACTGGGAGCACTCAGACCCTCAGAAAGGTGTGCAATTCGGCATTGAAAATTTCGCCTTTAATCCAAGATGGCGGCCGAATGACGTCACATATCGAAAATCGAAAACTTTGACGTTTTAGAGAATTGCATATAGATTATTTCTGTAAAGTATCAGGTCAAGTGGATAACCTGTCTTCGAGCAGAAGAGTTTTAAAAAACGGCAGAATAATAATAATAATAATAATAATAATAAATATAGCTGCAGAGCAGCTATTAACGGCTTTCAAGCCTGAAGGGCCATAACACCATTAAATTTGTAAAAAAAAGTTTGAAGATTTGATTTGTGCAATGTATATACGTGTAGGTTACACAACGTTCTGGCCCAATGTCTTCATTATAGCGCTATTTCCATGTCTCTAACTTCAATAGTGCTCGAGATATTATAAATATGCATATCTAATGAGTTCTATGACCATATATGGTCAACGGATATGTTGGCCAATTCTCTTTTCCACTGCCTTCAATATAGCGTTGGTACCCTGTCTGTACATGCAATACTGCTTGAAATATTAGAGACATGCATATTTAATGAGTTCTATGACCATATATGGTCAACGGATATGTTGGCCAATTCTCTTTTCTATTGCCTTCAATATAGTGTTTGTTCCATGTTTGTACATGGAATAGCGCTTGAGATATTAGAGACATGCATATTAAATGAGTTCTATGACCATATATGGTCAACGGATATGTTGGCCAATTTTCTTTCCCAGTTCCTTCAATATAGCATTGGTACCATGTTTATACATGCAACAGTGCTTGAGATATTGGAGACATGCATATTTAATGAGTTATATGACCATATATGGTCAACGGATATGTTGGCCAATTCCCTTTGCTATTGCCTTCAATATAGTGTTTGTTCCATGTTTGTACATGAAATAGCGCTTGAGATATTAGAGACATGCTTATTAAATGAGTTCTATGACCATATATGGTCAACGGATATGTTGGCCAATTTTCTTTCTCAGTTCCTTTAATATAGCATTGGTAACATGTTTATACATGCAATAGTGCTTGAGATATTGGAGACATGCATATTTAATGAGTTATATGACCATATATGGTCATGGAACATGTTGACAATTTCTCTTGTCCAAAGCCTTCAATAAAGCAATTGTTTCATGTCTGTATGTGCAATAGTGCCTGAGATATTATAGATATGCATATTTAATGAGGTATATGACCTTATATGGTCAACGAATATGTTGGCTCATTCTCTTGACCATTACCTTCAATATAGCGTTAGTTTCACGTTTGTACATGCAATAGTGCTTGAGATATAAGAGACATGCATATTTAATGAGTTCTATGACCATATATGGTCAACGAATATTTTGGCCAATTCTCTTGTCCGTTGCCTTTAATATACCGTTAGTTCCATGTTGGTACATGCAATAGTTTTTGAGATACAAAAGACATGCATATTTAATGAGTTCCAAGATGGCGGCCGAACCACGTGACTAATCGAAAATCGGTTTCAGTCACTTTTAATGGCATGACATGTAGAAGGTATATACAAAGTTTCAGGCAAAATGGTGCAGCCGTTTCAGAGAAGAAGTCGTTTGAAGTTGGCGGAATAATAATAATAATAATAATAATAATAATAATAATAATAAACATAACAAAAACAATAGGCTTTCAAGCCTGAAGGGACTTGAAAGCCTAAATATAGCTGCAAGCAGCGATTACCGGCTTTCGATGCTATGCCGGAGTTAGCGCTGAATTGCATTCATGCAAGAGAATTATGACATTACACTTCTGTAATATCTAGGGTAATGGAGACATGTACGGTGATTATTTTACTATATACTGTAGGCAAATTGATCACAATGTATGTTGATTTAGTCACAGCATGGTGAACTGATTACACTATATGAATTATATGACCATATATGGTCATTGAACATGTTAGCAATTTATCTTGCTCAATGCCTTCAATATAGCATTGTCTCCATGTTTGTACTTTCAATATTGCATGAGATATTAGTAATATGCATATTTAATGAGTTCTATGACCATATATGGTCATTGAACATTTTAGCCATTTCTTGTGTACAATGCCTTCAATGTGGCGTTATTTTCATATCTCTAACTTCAATAGTGATCGAGATATTATAGATATGCATATTTAATGAGTTCTATGACCATACATAGTCATTGAACATTTTAGCCATTTCTTATTTCCAATGCCTTCAATATAGCATTGGTTCCATGTTTGTACTTGCAACTGTGCCTAAGATATTAGGGATATGCATATTTAATGAGTTCTATGACCATATATGGTCATTGAACATTTTAGCTATTTCTATTGTCCAATGCCATTAATATAGCATTGGTTCCATATTTGTACTTGCAATAGTGCCTAAGATATTAGGGATATGCATATTTAATGAGTTATATGACCATATATGGTCATTGAACATTTTAGCTATTTCTCTTGTCCAATGCCTTCAATATAGCAATGGTTCTATGTTTGTACTTGCAATAGCGCCTAACATATTATGGATATGCATATTTAATGAGTTATATGACCATATATGGTCAACGAATATTTTGATCAATTCTCTTGTCCATTGCCTTCAATATAACGTTAGTTCCATGTTTGTACATGGAATAGTACTTGAGATATTAGAGATTTGCATATTTAATGAGGTCACATGACCATATATGGTCATTTAATGTGTTAGTCACATCACTTATTCCATAGCTTCAATATTGCACTGGTTGCATGTACCTATCTGTGATAGTGCTTGAGATATTTGAAACAGAATGTAGAGGGCCCTCCCCCCTTTCCCATGATGCTTTGCATGGTACAATAAAAAAAATGTGAAAAAACATTCTAAAATCATTTTCTAAAAAACGGCTCATCGCCTGGAGAAGCCGTATGGAAAAATAAATACTATGGCACTTGATCTTTCAAAATATATGCAGGGTTAGTGAATTAGTCAAAAAATATGCAAATGAGATGCAAAACAAAATTTCTGAAAATTCTAGTAAAAAAAGTCACATGACCGCTAAAGTTTTTTTGATGATGTTTTTAGCCCTTGTTCCACTGCTGCTACCATAAAAAACTGGGAGCACTCAGACCCTCAGAAAGGTGTGCAATTCGGCATTGAAAATTTCGCCTTTAATCCAAGATGGCGGCCGAATAACGTCACATATCGAAAATCGGAAACTTTGACGTTTTAGAGAATTGCCTATAGATTATCTCTGTAAAGTAACAGGTCAAGTGGGTAACCCGTCTTCGAGAAGAAGAGTTTTAAAAAAACGGCAGAATAAGAATAATAATAATAAATATAGCTGCAAGCAGCGATTACCGGCTTTCGATGCTATGCCTGAGTTAGCGCTGAATTGCATTCATGCAAGAGAATTATGACATTACACTTCTGTAATATCTAGGGTAATGGAGACATGAACGGTGATTATTTTACTATATACTGTAGGCATATTGATCACAATGTATGTTGATTTAGTCACAGCATGGTGAACTGATTACACTATATGAATTATATGACCATATATGGTCATTGAACATTTTAGCCATTTCTTGTGTACAATGCCTTCAATGTGGCGTTATTTTCATATCTCTAACTTCAATAGTGATCGAGATATTATAGATATGCATATTTAATGAGTTCTATGACCATACATAGTCATTGAACATTTTAGCCATTTCTTATTTCCAATGCCTTCAATATAGCATTGGTTCCATGCTTGTACTTGCAACAGTGCCTAAGATATTAGGGATATGCATATGTAATGAGTTCTATGACCATATATGGACATTGAACATTTTAGCTATTTCTATTGTCCAATGCCATTAATATAGCATTGGTTCCATGTTTGTACTTGCAATAGTGCCTAAGATATTAGGGATATGCATATTTAATGAGTTATATGACCATATATGGTCATTGAACATTTTAGCTATTTCTCTTGTCCAATGCCTTCAATATAGCAATGGTTCTATGTTTGTACTTGCAATAGCGCCTAACATATTATGGATATGCATATTTAATGAGTTATATGACCATATATGGTCAACGAATATTTTGATCAATTCTCTTGTCCATTGCCTTCAATATAACGTTAGTTCCATGTTTGTACATGGAATAGTACTTGAGATATTAGAGATTTGCATATTTAATGAGGTCACATGACCATATATGGTCATTTAATGTGTTAGTCACATCACTTATTCCATAGCTTCAATATTGCACTGGTTGCATGTACCTATCTGTGATAGTGCTTGAGATATTTCAAACAGAATGTAGAGGGCCCTCCCCCCTTTCCCATGATGCTTTGCATGGTACAATAAAAAAAATGTGAAAAAACATTCTAAAATCATTTTCTAAAAAACGGCTCATCGCCTGGAGAAGCCGTTTGGAAAAATAAATACTATGGCACTTGATCTTTCAAAATGTATGCAGGGTTAGTGAATTAGTCAAAAAATATGCAAATGAGATGCAAAACAAAATTTCTGAAAATTCTAGTAAAAAAGTCACGTGACCGCTAAAGTTTTTTTTGATGATATTTTTAGCCCTTGTTCCACTGCTGCTACCATAAAAAACTGGGAGCACTCAGACCCTCAGAAAGGTGTGCAATTCGGCATTGAAAATTTCGCCTTTAATCCAAGATGGCGGCCGAATGACGTCACATATCGAAAATCGGAAACTTTGACGTTTTAGAGAATTGCCTATAGATTATCTCTGTAAAGTAACAGGTCAAGTGGGTAACCCGTCTTCGAGAAGAAGAGTTTTAAAAAACGGCAGAATAAGAATAATAATAATAATAATAAATATAGCTGCAGAGCAGCTATTAACGGCTTTCAAGAAAAAAGGGCCATAACACCATTAAATTTGGAAAAAAAAGTTTGAAGATTTGATTTGTGCAATGTATATAAGTGTAGCTTACACGACGTTCTGGCCCAATGCCTTCATTATAGCGCTATTTCCATGTCTCTAACTTCAATACTGCTTGCAATATTAGAGACATGCATATTAAATGAGTTCTATGACCATATATGGTCAACGGATATGTTGGCCAATTTCCTTTCCCAGTGCCTTCAAAATAGCATTGGTACCATGTTTATATATGCATTAGTGCTTGAGATATTGGAGACATGCATATTTAATGAGTTATATGACCATATATGGTCATTGAAGATGTTGACAATTTCTCTTGTCCAAAGCCTTCAATATAGCAATGGTTCCATGTCTGTATGTGAAATAGTGCCTGAGATATTATAGGTATGCATATTTAATGAGGTATATGACCTTATATGGTCAACGGATATGTTGGCCAATTCTCTTTTCAATTGTCTTCAATATAGTGTTTGTTCCATGTTTGTACATGGAATAGCGCTTGAGATATTAGAGACATGCATATTAAATGAGTTCTATGACCATATATGGTCAACGAATATTTTGGCCAATTCTCTTGTCCGTTGCCTTCAATATACCATTAGTTCCATGTTTGTACATGCAATAGTTTTTGAGATACAAGAGACATGCATATTTAATGAGTTCCAAGATGGCGGCCGAACCACGTGACTAATCGAAAATCTGTTTCAGTCACTTTTAATGGCATGACATGTAGAAGGTATATACAAATTTTCAGGCAAAACGGTCCAGCCGTTTCAGAGAAGAAGTCGTTTGAACTTGGCGGAATAATAATAATAATAATAATAATAATAATAATAATAATAATAATAAACATAACAAAAACAATAGGCTTTCAAGCCTGAAGGGACTTGAAAGCCTAATAAACTTTACAATTACAAAAGGCTTTCGATGCGGAAAAGCATCGAAAGCCTAAATATAGCTGCAAGCAGCGATTACCGGCTTTCGATGCCATTCCTGAGTTAGCGCTGAATTGCATTCATGCAAGAGAATTATGACATTACACTTCTGTAATATCTAGGGTAATGGAGACATGTACGGTGATTATTTTACTATATACTGTAGACATATTGATCACAATGTATGTTGATCTAGTCACAGCATGGTGAATTGATTACACTATATGAATCATATGACCATATATGGTCATTGAACATGTTAGCAATTTATCTTGTTCAATGCCTTCAATATAGGATTGATTCTATGTTTGTACTTGCAATAGTGCCTGAGATATTAGTTATATGCACATTTAATGAGTTCTATGACCATATATGGTCATTGAACATTTTAGCCATATCTTATTTCCAATGCCTTCAATATAGCATTGGTTCCGTGTTTATACTTGCAATAGTGTCTAAGATATTCGGGATATGCATATTTAATGAGTTCTATGACCATATATGGTCAGTGAACATTTTACCCATTTCTCTTGTCCATTGCCTTCAATATAACGCTATTCCCATGTTTGTACTTGCAATAGTGCCTGAGATATTAGTGATATGCACATTTAATGAGTTCTATGACCATATATGGTCATTGAACATTTTAGCCATTTCTTATTTCCAATGCCTTCAATATAGCATTGGTTCCGTGTTTATACTTGCAATAGTGCCTAAGATATTCGGGATATGCATATTTAATGAGTTCTATGACCATATATGGTCAGTGAACATTTTACCCATTTCTCTTGTCCATTGCCTTCAATATAACGCTATTCCCATGTTTGTATACGCAATAGTGCTTGAGAATTTAGAGACATGCATATTTAATGAGTTCTATGACCATATATGGTCAACAAATATTTTAGTCAATTCTCTTGTCCATTGCCTTCAATATAACATTAGTTCCATGTTTCTACATGGAATAGTACTTGAGATATTTGAGACTTGCATATTTAATGAGGTCATATGACCATATATGGTCATTTTATGTGTTAGTCACATCTCTTATCACATAGCTTCAATATTGCACTGGTTGCATGTACCTATCTGCAATAGTGCTTGAGATATTTCAAACAGAATGTACAGGGCCCTCCCCCTTTCCCATGATGCTTTGCATGGTACAATAAAAAAATGTGAAAAAACATTCTAAAATCATTTTCTAAAAAACGGCTCGTCGCCTGGAGAAACCGTTTGGAAAAATAAATACTATGGCGCTTGATCTTTCAAAATATATGCAGGGTTAGTGAATTAGTCAAAAAATATGCAAATGAGATGCAAAACAAAATTTCTGAAAATTCTAGTAAAAAAAGTCACGTGACCGCTAAAGTTTTTTTTGATGATATTTTTAGCCCTTGTTCCACTGCTGCTACCATAAAAAACTGGGAGCACTCAGACCCTCAGAAAGGTGTGCAATTCGGCATTGAAAATTTCGCCTTTAATCCAAGATGGCGGCCGAATGACGTCACATATCGAAAATCGGAAACTTTGACGTTTTAGAGAATTGCCTATAGATTATCTCTGTAAAGTAACAGGTCAAGTGGGTAACCCGTCTTCGAGAAGAAGAGTTTTAAAAAAACGGCAGAATAAGAATAATAATAATAATAATAAACATTACAATAACAAAAGGCTTTCGATGCTGAAATGCATCGAAAGCCTAAATATAGCTGCAAGCAGCGATTACCGGCTTTCGATGCTATGCCTGAGTTAGCGCTGAATTGCATTCATGCAACAGTGTTATGACATTACACTTCTGTAATATCTAGGGTAATGGAGACATGTACTGTGATCCGTTTACTATATACTGTAGGCAAATTGATCACAATGTATGTTGATTTAGTCACAGCATGGTGAACTGATTACACTATATGAATTATATGACCATATATGGTCATTGAACATGTTAGCAATTTATCTTGCTCAATGCCTTCAATATAGCATTGTCTCCATGTTTGTACTTTCAATATTGCATGAGATATTAGTAATATGCATATTTAATGAGTTCTATGACCATATATGGTCATTGAACATTTTAGCCATTTCTTGTGTACAATGCCTTCAATGTGGCGTTATTTTCATATCTCTAACTTCAATAGTGATCGAGATATTATAGATATGCATATTTAATGAGTTCTATGACCATATATAGTCATTGACCATTTTAGCCATTTCTTATTTCCAATGCCTTCATTATAGCATTGGTTCCATGTTTGTACTTGCAACTGTGCCTAAGATATTAGGGATATGCATATTTAATGAGTTCTATGACCATATATGGTCATTGAACATTTTAGCTATTTCTATTGTCCAATGCCATTAATATAGCATTGGTTCCATATTTGTACTTGCAATAGTGCCTAAGATATTAGGGATATGCATATTTAATGAGTTATATGACCATATATGGTCATTGAACATTTTAGCTATTTCTCTTGTCCAATGCCTTCAATATAGCAATGGTTCTATGTTTGTACTTGCAATAGCGCCTAACATATTATGGATATGCATATTTAATGAGTTATATGACCATATATGGTCAACGAATATTTTGATCAATTCTCTTGTCCATTGCCTTCAATATAACGTTAGTTCCATGTTTGTACATGGAATAGTACTTGAGATATTAGAGATTTGCATATTTAATGAGGTCACATGACCATATATGGTCATTTAATGTGTTAGTCACATCACTTATTCCATAGCTTCAATATTGCACTGGTTGCATGTACCTATCTGTGATAGTGCTTGAGATATTTGAAACAGAATGTAGAGGGCCCTCCCCCCTTTCCCATGATGCTTTGCATGGTACAATAAAAAAATGTGAAAAAACATTCTAAAATCATTTTCTAAAAAACGGCTCATCGCCTGGAGAAGCCGTATGGAAAAATAAATACTATGGCACTTGATCTTTCAAAATATATGCAGGGTTAGTGAATTAGTCAAAAAATATGCAAATGAGATGCAAAACAAAATTTCTGAAAATTCTTGTAAAAAAAGTCACATGACCGCTAAAGTTTTTTTTGATGATGTTTTTAGCCCTTGTTCCACTGCTGCTACCATAAAAAACTGGGAGCACTCAGACCCTCAGAAAGGTGTGCAATTCGGCATTGAAAATTTCGCCTTTAATCCAAGATGGCGGCCGAATGACGTCACATATCGAAAATCGGAAACTTTGACGTTTTAGAGAATTGCCTATAGATTATCTCTGTAAAGTAACAGGTCAAGTGGGTAACCCGTCTTCGAGAAGAAGAGTTTTAAAAAAACGGCAGAATAAGAATAATAATAATAAATATAGCTGCAAGCAGCGATTACCGGCTTTCGATGCTATGCCTGAGTTAGCGCTGAATTGCATTCATGCAAGAGAATTATGACATTACACTTCTGTAATATCTAGGGTAATGGAGACATGAACGGTGATTATTTTACTATATACTGTAGGCATATTGATCACAATGTATGTTGATTTAGTCACAGCATGGTGAACTGATTACACTATATGAATTATATGACCATATATGGTCATTGAACATTTTAGCCATTTCTTGTGTACAATGCCTTCAATGTGGCGTTATTTTCATATCTCTAACTTCAATAGTGATCGAGATATTATAGATATGCATATTTAATGAGTTCTATGACCATACATAGTCATTGAACATTTTAGCCATTTCTTATTTCCAATGCCTTCAATATAGCATTGGTTCCATGCTTGTACTTGCAACAGTGCCTAAGATATTAGGGATATGCATATGTAATGAGTTCTATGACCATATATGGACATTGAACATTTTAGCTATTTCTATTGTCCAATGCCATTAATATAGCATTGGTTCCATGTTTGTACTTGCAATAGTGCCTAAGATATTAGGGATATGCATATTTAATGAGTTATATGACCATATATGGTCATTGAACATTTTAGCTATTTCTCTTGTCCAATGCCTTCAATATAGCAATGGTTCTATGTTTGTACTTGCAATAGCGCCTAACATATTATGGATATGCATATTTAATGAGTTATATGACCATATATGGTCAACGAATATTTTGATCAATTCTCTTGTCCATTGCCTTCAATATAACGTTAGTTCCATGTTTGTACATGGAATAGTACTTGAGATATTAGAGATTTGCATATTTAATGAGGTCACATGACCATATATGGTCATTTAATGTGTTAGTCACATCACTTATTCCATAGCTTCAATATTGCACTGGTTGCATGTACCTATCTGTGATAGTGCTTGAGATATTTCAAACAGAATGTAGAGGGCCCTCCCCCCTTTCCCATGATGCTTTGCATGGTACAATAAAAAAAATGTGAAAAAACATTCTAAAATCATTTTCTAAAAAACGGCTCATCGCCTGGAGAAGCCGTATGGAAAAATAAATACTATGGCACTTGATCTTTCAAAATATATGCAGGGTTAGTGAATTAGTCAAAAAATATGCAAATGAGATGCAAAACAAAATTTCTGAAAATTCTTGTAAAAAAAGTCACATGACCGCTAAAGTTTTTTTTGATGATGTTTTTAGCCCTTGTTCCACTGCTGCTACCATAAAAAACTGGGAGCACTCAGACCCTCAGAAAGGTGTGCAATTCGGCATTGAAAATTTCGCCTTTAATCCAAGATGGCGGCCGAATGACGTCACATATCGAAAATCGGAAACTTTGACGTTTTAGAGAATTGCCTATAGATTATCTCTGTAAAGTAACAGGTCAAGTGGGTAACCCGTCTTCGAGAAGAAGAGTTTTAAAAAAACGGCAGAATAATAATAATAATAATAAATATAGCTGCAAGCAGCGATTACCGGCTTTCGATGCTATGCCTGAGTTAGCGCTGAATTGCATTCATGCAAGAGAATTATGACATTACACTTCTGTAATATCTAGGGTAATGGAGACATGAACGGTGATTATTTTACTATATACTGTAGGCATATTGATCACAATGTATGTTGATTTAGTCACAGCATGGTGAACTGATTACACTATATGAATTATATGACCATATATGGTCATTGAACATTTTAGCCATTTCTTGTGTACAATGCCTTCAATGTGGCGTTATTTTCATATCTCTAACTTCAATAGTGATCGAGATATTATAGATATGCATATTTAATGAGTTCTATGACCATACATAGTCATTGAACATTTTAGCCATTTCTTATTTCCAATGCCTTCAATATAGCATTGGTTCCATGCTTGTACTTGCAACAGTGCCTAAGATATTAGGGATATGCATATGTAATGAGTTCTATGACCATATATGGACATTGAACATTTTAGCTATTTCTATTGTCCAATGCCATTAATATAGCATTGGTTCCATGTTTGTACTTGCAATAGTGCCTAAGATATTAGGGATATGCATATTTAATGAGTTATATGACCATATATGGTCATTGAACATTTTAGCTATTTCTCTTGTCCAATGCCTTCAATATAGCAATGGTTCTATGTTTGTACTTGCAATAGCGCCTAACATATTATGGATATGCATATTTAATGAGTTATATGACCATATATGGTCAACGAATATTTTGATCAATTCTCTTGTCCATTGCCTTCAATATAACGTTAGTTCCATGTTTGTACATGGAATAGTACTTGAGATATTAGAGATTTGCATATTTAATGAGGTCACATGACCATATATGGTCATTTAATGTGTTAGTCACATCACTTATTCCATAGCTTCAATATTGCACTGGTTGCATGTACCTATCTGTGATAGTGCTTGAGATATTTCAAACAGAATGTAGAGGGCCCTCCCCCCTTTCCCATGATGCTTTGCATGGTACAATAAAAAAAATGTGAAAAAACATTCTAAAATCATTTTCTAAAAAACGGCTCATCGCCTGGAGAAGCCGTTTGGAAAAATAAATACTATGGCACTTGATCTTTCAAAATGTATGCAGGGTTAGTGAATTAGTCAAAAAATATGCAAATGAGATGCAAAACAAAATTTCTGAAAATTCTAGTAAAAAAAGTCACGTGACCGCTAAAGTTTTTTTTGATGATATTTTTAGCCCTTGTTCCACTGCTGCTACCATAAAAAACTGGGAGCACTCAGACCCTCAGAAAGGTGTGCAATTCGGCATTGAAAATTTCGCCTTTAATCCAAGATGGCGACCGAATGACGTCACATATCGAAAATCGGAAACTTTGACGTTTTAGAGAATTGCCTATAGATTATCTCTGTAAAGTAACAGGTCAAGTGGGTAACCCGTCTTCGAGAATAAGAGTTTTAAAAAACGGCAGAATAATAATAATAATAATAATAATAATAAACTTTACAATTACAAAAGGCTTTCGATGCGGAAAAGCATCGAAAGCCTAAATATAGCTGCAAGCAGCGATTACCGGCTTTCGATGCCATTCCTGAGTTAGCGCTGAATTGCATTCATGCAAGAGAATTATGACATTACACTTCTGTAATATCTAGGGTAATGGAGACATGTACGGTGATTATTTTACTATATACTGTAGACATATTGATCACAATGTATGTTGATCTAGTCACAGCATGGTGAATTGATTACACTATATGAATCATATGACCATATATGGTCATTGAACATGTTAGCAATTTATCTTGTTCAATGCCTTCAATATAGGATTGATTCTATGTTTGTACTTGCAATAGTGCCTGAGATATTAGTTATATGCACATTTAATGAGTTCTATGACCATATATGGTCATTGAACATTTTAGCCATTTCTTATTTCCAATGCCTTCAATATAGCATTGGTTCCGTGTTTATACTTGCAATAGTGTCTAAGATATTCGGGATATGCATATTTAATGAGTTCTATGACCATATATGGTCAGTGAACATTTTACCCATTTCTCTTGTCCATTGCCTTCAATATAACGCTATTCCCATGTTTGTATACGCAATAGTGCTTGAGAATTTATAGACATGCATATTTAATGAGTTCTATGACCATATATGGTCAACAAATATTTTAGTCAATTCTCTTGTCCATTGCCTTCAATATAACATTAGTTCCATGTTTCTACATGGAATAGTACTTGAGATATTTGAGACTTGCATATTTAATGAGGTCATATGACCATATATGGTCATTTTATGTGTTAGTCACATCTCTTATCACATAGCTTCAATATTGCACTGGTTGCATGTACCTATCTGCAATAGTGCTTGAGATATTTCAAACAGAATGTACAGGGCCCTCCCCCTTTCCCATGATGCTTTGCATGGTACAATAAAAAAATGTGAAAAAACATTCTAAAATCATTTTCTAAAAAACGGCTCGTCGCCTGGAGAAACCGTTTGGAAAAATAAATACTATGGCGCTTGATCTTTCAAAATATATGCAGGGTTAGTGAATTAGTCAAAAAATATGCAAATGAGATGCAAAACAAAATTTCTGAAAATTCTAGTAAAAAAAGTCACGTGACCGCTAAAGTTTTTTTTGATGATATTTTTAGCCCTTGTTCCACTGCTGCTACCATAAAAAACTGGGAGCACTCAGACCCTCAGAAAGGTGTGCAATTCGGCATTGAAAATTTCGCCTTTAATCCAAGATGGCGGCTGAATGACGTCACATATCGAAAATCGGAAACTTTGACGTTTTAGAGAATTGCCTATAGATTATCTCTGTAAAGTAACAGGTCAAGTGGGTAACCCGTCTTCGAGAAGAAGAGTTTTAAAAAAACGGCAGAATAAGAATAATAATAATAATAATAAACATTACAATAACAAAAGGCTTTCGATGCTGAAATGCATCGAAAGCCTAAATATAGCTGCAAGCAGCGATTACCGGCTTTCGATGCTATGCCTGAGTTAGCGCTGAATTGCATTCATGCAACAGTGTTATGACATTACACTTCTGTAATATCTAGGGTAATGGAGACATGTACTGTGATCCGTTTACTATATACTGTAGGCAAATTGATCACAATGTATGTTGATTTAGTCACAGCATGGTGAACTGATTACACTATATGAATTATATGACCATATATGGTCATTGAACATGTTAGCAATTTATCTTGCTCAATGCCTTCAATATAGCATTGTCTCCATGTTTGTACTTTCAATATTGCATGAGATATTAGTAATATGCATATTTAATGAGTTCTATGACCATATATGGTCATTGAACATTTTAGCCATTTCTTGTGTACAATGCCTTCAATGTGGCGTTATTTTCATATCTCTAACTTCAATAGTGATCGAGATATTATAGATATGCATATTTAATGAGTTCTATGACCATATATAGTCATTGACCATTTTAGCCATTTCTTATTTCCAATGCCTTCATTATAGCATTGTTTCCATGTTTGTACTTGCAACAGTGCCTAAGATATTAGGGATATGCATATTTAATGAGTTCTATGACCATATATGGTCATTGAACATTTTAGCTATTTCTATTGTCCTATGCCATTAATATAGCATTGGTTCCATGTTTGTACTTGCAATAGTGCCTAAGATATTAGGGATATGCATATTTAATGAGTTATATGACCATATATGGTCATTGAACATTTTAGCTATTTCTCTTGTCCAATGCCTTCAATATAGCAATGGTTCTATGTTTGTACTTGCAATAGCGCCTAACATATTATGGATATGCATATTTAATGAGTTATATGACCATATATGGTCAACGAAAATTTTGGTCAATTCTCTTGTCCATTGCCTTCAATATAACGTTAGTTCCATGTTTGTACATGGAATAGTACTTGAGATATTAGAGATTTGCATATTTAATGAGGTCACATGACCATATATGGTCATTTAATGTGTTAGTCACATCACTTATTCCATAGCTTCAATATTGCACTTGTTGCATGTACCTATCTGTGATAGTGCTTGAGATATTTCAAACAGAATGTAGAGGGCCCTCCCCCCTTTCCCATGATGCTTTGCATGGTACAATAAAAAAAATGTGAAAAAACATTCTAAAATCATTTTCTAAAAAACGGCTCATCGCCTGGAGAAGCCGTTTGGAAAAATAAATACTATGGCACTTGATCTTTCAAACTTATACAGGGTTAGTGGATTAGTCAAAAATTATGCAAATGAGATACAAAACAAAATTTCTGAAAATTCTAGTAAAAAAAGTCACGTGACCGCTAAAGTTTTTTTGATGATATTTTTAGCCCTTGTTCCACTGCTGCTACCATAAAAAACTGGGAGCACTCAGACCCTCAGAAAGGTGTGCAATTCGGCATTGAAAATTTCGTCTTTAATCCAAGATGGCGGCCGAATGATGTCACATATCGAAAATCGGAAACTTTGACGTTTTAGAGAATTGCCTATAGATTATCTCTGTAAAGTATCAGGTCAAGTGGGTAACCCGTCTTTGAGAAGAAGAGTTTTAAAAAAACGGCAGAATAAGAATAATAATAATAAATATAGCTGCAAGCAGCGATTACCGGCTTTCGATGCTATGCCTGAGTTAGCGCTGAATTGCATTCATGCAAGAGAATTATGACATTACACTTCTGTAATATCTAGGGTAATGGAGACATGTATGGTGATTATTTTACTATATACTGTAGGCATATTGATCACAATGTATGTTGATCTAGTCACAGCATGGTGAATTGATTACACTATATGAATCATATGACCATATATGGTCATTGAACATGTTAGCAATTTATCTTGTTCAATGCCTTCAATATAGGATTGATTCCATGTTTGTACTTGCAATAGTGCCTGAGATATTAGTGATATGCACATTTAATGAGTTCTATGACCATATATGGTCATTGAACATTTTAGCCATTTCTTATTTCCAATGGCTTCAATATAGCATTGGTTCCGTGTTTATACTTGCAATAGTGCCTAAGATATTCGGGATATGCATATTTAATGAGTTCTATGACCATATATGGTCAGTGAACATTTTACCCATTTCTCTTGTCCATTGCCTTCAATATAACGCTATTCCCATGTTTGTATATGCAATAGTGCTTGAGAATTTAGAGACATGCATATTTAATGAGTTCTATGACCATATATGGTCAACAAATATTTTAGTCAATTCTCTTGTCCATTGCCTTCAATATAACATTAGTTCCATGTTTCTACATGAAATAGTACTTGAGATATTTGAGACTTGCATATTTAATGAGGTCATATGACCATATATGGTAATTTAATGTGTTAGTCACATCTCTTATCACATAGCTTCAATATCGCACTGGCTGCATGTACCTATCTGTGATAGTGCTTGAGATATTTCAAACAGAATGTACAGGGCCCTCCCCCCTTTCCCATGATGCTTTGCATGGTACAATAAAAAAAATGTGAAAAAACATTCTAAAATCATTTTCTAAAAAACGGCTCATCGCCTGGAGAAGCCGTTTGGAAAAATAAATACTATGGCACTTGATCTTTCAAACTTATACAGGGTTAGTGGATTAGTCAAAAATTATGCAAATGAGATACAAAACAAAATTTTTGAAAATTCTAGCAAAAAAAGTCACGTGACCGCTAAAGTTTTTTTTAATGGAATGTGTAGCCTTTATCCCACTGCTGCTACCATAAAAAACTGGAAGCACTCAGACCCTCAGAAAGGTGTGCAATTCGGCATTGAAAATTTCACCTTTAATCCAAGATGGCGGCCAAATGACGTCACATATCGAAAATCGGAAAGTTTGACGTTTTAGAGAATTGCCTATAGATTATCTCTGTAAAGTAACAGGTCAAGTGGGTAACCCGTCTTCGAGAAGAAGAGTTTTAAAAAAACGGCAGAATAAGAATAATAATAATAATAAACATTACAATAACAAAAGGCTTTCGATGCTGAAATGCATCGAAAGCCTAATAATAATAATAATAATAAACTTTACAATTACAAAAGGCTTTCGATGCGGAAAAGCATCGAAAGCCTAAATATAGCTGCAAGCAGCGATTACCGGCTTTCGATGCTATGCCTGAGTTAGTGCTGAATTGCATTCATGCAAGAGAGTTAAGACATTACACTTCTGTAATATCTAGGGTAATGGAGACATGTATGGTGATTCTTTTACTATATACTGTAGGTAAATTGATCACAATGTGTGTTGATCTAGTCACAGCATGGTGAATTGATTACACTATATGAATGATATGACCATACATGGTCATTGAACATGTTAGCAATTTATCTTGTTCAATGCCTTCAATATAGGATTGATTCCATGTTTGTACTTGCAATAGGGCCTGAGATATTAGTAATATGCACATTTAATGAGTTCTATGACCATATATGGTCATTGAACATTTTAGCCATTTCTTATTTCCAATGCCTTCAATATAGCATTGGTTCCGTGTTTACACTTGCAATAGTGCCTAAGATATTCGGGATATGCATATTTAATGAGTTCTATGACCATATATGGTCAGTGAACATTTTACCCATTTCTCTTTTCCATTGCCTTCAATATAACGCTATTCCCATGTTTGTATATGCAATAGTGCTTGAGAATTTAGAGACATGCATATTTAATGAGTTCTATGACCATATATGGTCAACAAATATTTTAATCAATTCTCTTGTCCATTGCCTTCAATATAACATTAGTTCCATGTTTCTACATGGAATAGTACTTGAGATATTTGAGACTTGCATATTTAATGAGGTCATATGACCATATATGGTCATTTAATGTGTTAGTCACATCTCTTATCCCATTGCTTCAATATTGCACTGGTTGCATGTACATATCTGTGATAGTGCTTGAGATATTTCAAACAGAATGTACAGGGCCCTCCCCCCTTTCCCATGATGCTTTGCATGGTACATTTAAGAAATGTGAAAAAACATTCTAAAATCATTATCTAAAAAACGGCTCATCGCCTGGAGAAGCCGTTTGGAAAATAAATACTATGGCACTTGATCTTTCAAAATATATGCAGGGTTAGTGAATTAGTCAAAAAATATGCAAATGAGATGCAAAACAAAAAATTTGAAAATTCTAGTAAAAAAAGTCACGTGACCGCTAAAGTTTTTTTTTTATGCGAAGCACAAAATGGGAGTCTTTGCAGTTAGTGTGTCTCTATGTGTGTATGTGTGTGTGTATGTGTGTATGTGTGTATGTGTGTGTGTATGTGTATGTGTGTCCGACTGTTCCACTGCTATCTCAAGAACCATACATCGGTTTTTGATGACACTTGGTGCATAGATGCTCTGGGCCAATGCGCAGATTTGATTAGGTTTTGGTAAAAATCCATGCTCGTTAATTACCTAATTTGCATGATAATTAGCTAATTTTTAGCTGTTCTATGACTGTTCCACTGATATCTAAAGAACCACTCATTGGATTTTGATGAAACTTGGTACATAGATGCTCTGAACATATGCGCAGATTTGATTAATTTTTGGTAAAAATCCGTGCATATTAATTACCTAATTTGCATGATAATTAGCTATTTTTTAGTGGTTCCATGACTGTTCCACTGATATCTAAACAACCACTCATTGGATTTTGATGAAACTTGGTACATAGATGCTCTGAACTAATGCTAGGTTTTGATTAGTTTTTGGTAATAATCCGTGGATACTAATTACCTAATTTGCATAATGATTAGTCAATTTTCGGTTTTTCCACTGATATCTCAAGTACTAATCATCACATTTCAATGAAACTTGGTACATAGATGTCATACGACACTGCACAGACCTGATAGTTTTTATGGTAATATCAGTACATATTAATTACCTAATTTGCATAATTAATTAATTTTCAGCATTTGATATAAGTAGTTAGCATTACATTTCAATGAAACTTGGTACTTACATACTCAAGGACTATGCAGAGATTGATTGTTTTCGATAAATAGTTGTGCATATTAATCACCTAATTTGCATAATTAGTTAATTTTCAGCTTTTCCACGGGTATCTCAAGTACTAATCAACGCATTTCAATGAAACTTGGTACATAGATCCTTTAGGACTATGCAGAGACCTGATTAGTTTTAGGGTAAATAATTGTGCATATTAATTACCTAATTTGCATAATTAATTTTCAGCTTTTCTACTGATATCTAAAGTACTAATCATCACATTTCAATGAATCTAGAATTATGCAGACCCAATTAGTTTCCGGTAAATATTTGTGCATATTAATCACCTAATTTGCATAATTAACCAACTTTCACACTGATATCTCAGGTACTATACATCACATGTCAATGAATGTACATGGATGCTGTAGGACAATAGACAGACCTGAATAATTGTGGGTTAAAATCTGTACATATTAATTACCTAATTTGCATAATTAACCAATTTTAAGCTTTCACACTGATATCTAAAGTACCGTAAAAACTCCAAAATTTCGGCCGGTTTTAAATAATTGGTGTTAGAAATGTGACGTGTTTTTAGAGTCAAAATTAAGGTGCATTTTCGGACGGTCGAATTTTTCAGAATAGAAATCAGCAAAAAAAATGGGATGATAGACAGTGTGCTTCATTAGTTTTTAAAAAATGCAATGTCCGTCAATTGACGTAAACTTCCTCATGTTTCACGGTAAAAGCAAAGGTCGTGGCCGAGTTGTAACTCAAAATCTAAACAAAGTCATCAATCAGTGAGTATTATGACAAGCAAGACAAAACATCAAGACGCGGAGAAGAGGTCAGCACAAAACTAATAGGTCAAAAGACAAAGCTGTCTCGCACTACCTAGGAAAACTTGCGAATGTTCGAAGTACAGGTACCCATTGGACAAAAGATACATGGAAGTTTAGCAAACGATCTCCCCGACCCAGTGCAATGTATCCGGTTAGAATCAAAGCTCACGTGTCCCTTATTTGAGGGACCAAATTCTGCCGTAAATTCGCCCTTGAATTAAAAAATAAAATGGGATTTAAGAAAATAAAATGGGACTTTTAAGGTGTATTTTGGCGTCATTTTTCGGACATTTCAATCAATCCTGCCGGCTAAAATAGAGTCTAAGTTTTTCCGTAGTCATTGACGTCTGTCTATTCAAGAGTACACGTGTATGATTTTTATCGTGACTAGCGTGAGCGGGTAAGCTTCCTTTCGAGAATGAGCTGTTATCACTGTGAACAATGTTAAATTATTCTTCAGATGACCAGTTTATTTTTTAAAAACAACAAATTTTTTTATTTAAAAAAAATCATGCCGTTTTCGCATCAAAATCCAAGCCAAAATATCGTACTACAACATCAATCTCTTCCGCATTGCGTTCAATAACATTAACATATTTAAATAAGCTATGGTAATTTGAACACGTTGGCATCATCCAGCTTTTTGATTGGTTAATTAGCGATTTGACCTATTTGACCTAAGAGAACATGGCGGATATCCTACAGCATCAAACGTTTATACGAGACCGGAATCATTCGCTTACGATGAAACTAAGTTGACTTTTATTTGTATTTCATAACCATTCAACAAATTTATTTTGTGTACATTATTATAATCACTACTGAGTACAGTAATAATCAACAATTCAGAAACGCAGCATGCCGAGATTTTTGTGTTCGTTTTTATTTGAAACTTCGTTTATTTAGAATATATTTTCGTTACCAATAAAATAAAAATCTCTCAGTCAATCAGAAACCCGGATTCATGCCTTTGAGGAAGGTCCCGTTTGAACGCTCACATCGGTTTTTTTTTCGTTTGGGGGAAAACTAAAACTGGTCGCAATTTTCGAATAAGAATGAGTCGGCAATTTTTAGTGGAGTCGAAAATTTGGAGGTAAATAAAACACCGAAACCCGGCAAATAAATAGGCGACCGAATTTTTAGAGGGGTCGAAGTTTTGGAGTTTTCACGGTACTAATTATTCTATTTCAATGAAACTTTGTACAAAGATGCTCTAGGACAATGTACAAACCTAATTAGTTTGGGGTAAAAATCTGTTCATATTAATTCCCTAATAAGCATAATAATTCATAATTTTTTGGTTCTAATCACATTTCAATTAAACTTGGAGACATAGATTTTCTGTTACATTGCGCAGACCTCATTAGTTTTACACTCAAATCTGGTCATATTAATTTTCTGATTTGCATAATTAGTTTTCAGCTAAGTAATTTCGATTTATATTTAATGTGTCTCCAATACTCTCAGCACATGGGAGTTCTTTTTTTTTTGTATTTATTTATTTACACCAGAAAAAGAAAATATACATAACACAATTAATTTTTCCTTTTTACCACTGCAAAGGATTCTGGTGTGGGTCATGGAAATAGCTCATTTGAGCTAGTCGAGTCCTAGACCCGGAATAAGAAATAATACTGTACTGACGTGCGGATTATCATAAATTTATCATATACATATATTTTATCGTGAAGTGGCGCAACATTATAGTTCAATTACTAAATATCAAAATAAAATAAATAAGTCATTGAAATTGCTGAGTGAATATAAACATTATTTTGTCGCACAATAAACAAATCACTAAATTTAATAAATCATTTTCTACAAAATAAACTAATCACTAAACTGCAAAATCAAGCAAACAATCAGTCTGTCAATGAAACAAATATCAAAAGGTAATCATATATATGTATATGTGATTTTTATGCTCTATCCTGATATGGTGAATAATTATAATTCAATTGAATAAATAAGTCACTTAATTGCAAAATAAATAAATTAATATTTTTCTAATCGCAAAACAATCAATCACATTGTACAAACTACCAGTCAATTAGTCGGCTTGTCAATCAGTTAATCAGTCAGTCTGTAGTGAGTTGTCAACCAATAGTCGTATAATTAATCTGAATATTCAGATATAAGTTCAGCTTTCAGACAATTTTTAAAAAAATATCTACTAATATTGGCATTTTGTAGTTCTGGTCTTAGTGAATTCCAATGCTTAATTGATGCAAACTTTATGTTATGCTGGGTTATAGAAAGTTTTGTTTTTGGTATAGAGAGGCTGCCACTTCTATTTATTTTAGTGGGATAATTATGAGAAGGAGTGTTGATGTAGGTATCAGGACAGCGTGCGAAACGATTTTTATTTAAATCGAAAATATATAGACAAGAGTGGAATTTACATAGTTTGTGAATGTCCAGAATTTGAAGAGAACGGAACAGTGTTGCAGAATGCGAGTTCCATTTTGAAAAAGTGATAAGCCGCACAAGTCTTTTCTGGAGTCGTAGAATCGGTTCAAGAAGGGTAGGATAAGCGTTTCCCCATATTTCAACACAGTACGTTAAATGTGGAAGAATCAGGGTATTATATAATAGAATAAGAATATACTTTGGGACATAATGTCGAATTTGTGAGATTATACCAATTTTAGAGCTAAGTATGTTAGTGACTTTGTTAATATGAGATTTCCAGTTCAAAGACG
This sequence comes from Saccoglossus kowalevskii, assembly GCF_978046115.1. Classification (NCBI taxonomy): domain Eukaryota; kingdom Metazoa; phylum Hemichordata; class Enteropneusta; family Harrimaniidae; genus Saccoglossus; species Saccoglossus kowalevskii. Next base: position 35,289,761 of record NC_140651.1, read on the forward strand.
AATTTATATTGACACCCAAGTAAGATACTGATGTTACGCCCTCTAACGGTACATTATCAATTTCTAGGGATCCATTAATATGAACTTGTTTTTGTGGAGTTTTAATTACCATATAATTTGTTTTGTTGGCATTAATTGTTAGTTTGTTAGCTTTACACCAGTCAACGACTTTTTTAAATTCTGTATTAATAGTATTAAGATTAATTTGGTTAGATTTATGTGAGTTGAATAGGTTAGTGTCATCTGCAAATAAACGAAAATCAAAGCTTTAAGCTTTCTTTGATTTGTCCATGTATTCACGGGGCTGCACTGGCAAATCATGGGACAAGTGTCACAGGAACACCAAGCAGATTGTTCACAGACTTCCGTGTAATTTAAAATAAAACTTTCATCCGAACAAGGGGCATCGTCGACGATATACTCTCATCACTCACATTGGACTGATCTGAATCGTCACAGTATACCGTACTTCACTGATAATAAGCCCGGAGGCATGAACACGTAAAGGAAAAGTAAGGGATGAATTTGTACTCGAGGACCAACTCAGAAAAAATTATTTTGTTTTGGGGTTAAACACTGTAACCATCTTGCAAACAACGAAAAATTATCCAAAAGAAATATTCGTTCACCACGCCGGGCTCGGGAAAATAATACTTATTTTTGAAAAAAAATGCGTCTTTGATTTGAACGATACTTACAATGAAGAAACAAACATGTTCATAAAAAACACACACATTTTATTACAATACGATTTACATACCGTCTGAATTTACGGTGAAATAATGGGTAGGGTCTGTGATGAAACAGTGGACGAAGGCATGTATCATTATCTTCGTTTTGGTATGTTTTTGATCATACGCAAACTCTCGACGCAAAACAATTTTCCACCATGAGGTTTTTCAGCACGATTTGACCTGGAACAACTTCCTTTGACATAACAGGTCATGTCTTTCATTAACCAATCAAAATGATGTGTCGTAATGATGAATTTTTCCGATTATTGACGATGATATTTTAGCGCAATGCGGAAGTGAATTACCGCAATGTTAAAATGCGATCTGTAGCACTGATTGCAACGAAAAAACGATGATTTTTTCCCTAAAAACTGGCGATTCGCAATTTCCGAAATATAAACGACGGTTAATAGTAACCGTGGGTAAACTGAGTGTGGAGGAAGAATTTAAACACCTTTCTCGGTCGCCAACATGTCTCATCGTTCAAACCCTAGGCCTTTCATGATAGTCTCAAAGTAAACCATGCCTGATAACCAGGTATACGTCTTGACGATCACATTTTTGGCTTTTCGAAGGCTACTACTCAAAGAAATATGAATTACTCCAGAATTGCAACATCGATGTTCATCCTGAGTAAATGACAGAATAGAAACGATGCGAATCACGTTGTGTACGTTCGCCATGCACTCTGAACTTGAAATTAATGCGAGTTTTCTCATAAAACTAAAAGCATGAACCAAACTAACATGCCAATCACGATTATTATGAAATGAAACACACCTTTTACACGCATATTTTAAAGAATATCGTCGACGCCCAGTAAAAACACTCTGGGCTTATAATCGTGAATGCCCTCAACTAGATAAATACCAAGTAAAAACATAGGGATGGGCTTCATACTCGAGAGGGGCTTGCGATCAGGGAAGTACGGTACTTTAACGCAATTGGGCTTTCACTCTCAGAATACTGTGGTTCAAACGCATAAGGCTCTAACCCAAGTTTTAAAAAGCACATTGTGCATATAAAAGTTGAGTTTATGCTAATACATGCTTGGCAGCATGAACGGCTATGTACAATGGCGTATACGAATGCGATCAGATACTAAAACGTCATAGCTTTGAAAAGTACCCGGATGTTAAATATGTTCGTTCGTTAATTTTTCCCCTCCATGAAAGACCTCCATGGCAAGCACTTCAAATGCCTATCCAAGCTACAGTTATAATTAAAACAAAATTAAACCACTGCAATATTATTTCGAATACAGTTTAGAATATACACAACTATAAATTAAGGCCGCATTTAGGTTCGCTTTAATGAGTTCTATGACCATATATAGTCATTGAACATTTTAGCCATTTCTTATTTCCAATGCCTTCAATATAGCATTGGTTCCATGTTTAAACTTGCAATTGTGCCTAAGATATTAGGGATATGCATATTTAATGAGTTCTATGCCCATATATGGTCATTGAACATTTTAGCTATTTCTCTTGTCCAATGCCTTTAATATAGCATTGGTTCCATGTTTGTACTTGCAATAGTGCCTAAGATATTAGGGATATGCATATTTAATGAGTTATATGACCATATATGGTCATTGAACATTTTAGCTATTTCTCTTGTCTAATGCCTTCAATATAGCAATGGTTCTATGTTTGTACTTGCAATAGCGCCTAACATATTAGGGATATGCATATTTAATGAGTTCTATGACCATATATGGTCATTGAACATTTTAGCTATTTCTCTTGTCCAATGCCTTTAATATAGCATTGGTTCCATGTTTGTACTTGCAATAGTGCCTAAGATATTAGGGATATGCATATTTAATGAGTTATATGACCATATATGGTCATTGAACATTTTAGCTATTTCTCTTGTCTAATGCCTTCAATATAGCAATGGTTCTATGTTTGTACTTGTAATAGCGCCTAACATATTAGGGATATGCATATTTAATGAGTTCTATGACCATATATGGTCAACGAATATTTTAGTAAATTCTCTTGTCCATTGCCTTCAATATAACGTTAGTTCCATGTTTGTACATGGAATAGTACTTGAGATAGTAGAGACTTGCATATTTAATGAGGTCACATGACCATATATGGTCATCCAATGTGTTAGTTACATCTCTTATCCCATTGCTTCAATATTGCACTGGTTGCATCTGTGATAGTGCTTGAGATATTTCAAACAGAATGTACAGGGCCCTCCCCCCTTTCCCATGATGCTTTGCATGGTACATTTAAAAAATGTGAAAAAACATTCTAAAATCATTATCTAAAAAACGGCTCATCGCCTGGAGAAGCCGTTTGGAAAAATAAATACTATGGCACTTGATCTTTCAAAATATATGATGGGTTAGTGAATTAGTCAAAAAATATGCAAATGAGATGCAAAACAAAAATTTTGAAAATTCTAGTAAAAAAAGTCACGTGACCGCTAAAGTTTTTTTTGATGCTATTTGTAGCCCTTGTTCCACTGCTGCTATCATAAAAAACTGGAAGAACTCAGACCCTCAGAAAGGTGTGCAATTCGGCATTGAAAATTTCGCCTTTAATCCAAGATGGCGGCCGAATGACGTCACATATCGAAAATCGGAAACTTTGACGTTTTAGAGAATTGCATATAGATTGTGTCTGCAAAGTCTCGAGTCAAGTGGGCAACCCATCTTCGAGAAGAAGAGTTTTAAAAAAACGGCAGAAAAAGAATAATAAACATTACAATAACAAAAGGCTTTCGATGCTGAAATGCATCGAAAGCCTAATAATAATAATAAACATTACAATAACAAAAGGCTTTCGATGCTGAAATGCATCGAAAGCCTAAATATAGCTGCAAGCAGCGATTACCGGCTTTCGATGCTATGCCTGAGTTCGCACTGAATTGCATTTATGCAATATAGTTATGACATTACACTTCTGTAATATCGAAGGTAGTGGAGACATGTACTGTGATCCGTTTACTATATATTGTAGACAAACCGATCACAATGTGTGTTGATTTAGTCACAGCATGGTGAACTGATTACACTATATGATTTATATGACCATATATGGTCATTGAACATGTCAGCTATTTCTCTTGTCTAATGCCTTCAATATAGCAATGGTTCTATGTTTGTACTTGTAATAGCGCCTCAGATATTAGGGATATGCATATTTAATGAGTTTTATGACCATATATGGTCAACAAATATTTTGGTCAATTCTCTTGTCCATTGTCTTCAACATAACGTTAGTTCCATGTTTGTACATGGAATAGTACTTGAGATATTAGAGACTTGCATATTTAATGAGGTCACATGACCATATATGGTCATTTAATGCGTTAGCTACATCTCTTATCCCATAGCTTCAATATTGCACTGGTTGCATGTACCTATCTGTGATAGTGCTTGAGATATTTCAAACAGAATGTACAGGGCCTCCCCCCCCCTTTCTCATGATGCTTTGTATAGTACAATAAAAAAAAAATTGAAAAAACATTCTAAAATCATTTTCTAAAAAACGGCTCGTCGCCTGGAGACACCGTTTGGAAAAATAAATACTATGGCACTTGATCTTTCAAAATATATGCAGGGTTAGTGAATTAGTCAAAAAATATGCAAATGAGTTGCAAAACAAAATTTTTGAAAATTCTAGTAAAAAAAGTCACGTGACCGCTAAAGATTTTTTTGATGATATTTGTAGCCCTTTTTCCACTGCTGCTACCATAAACAACTGGGAGCACTCAGACCCTCAGAAAGGTGTGCAATTCGGCATTGAAAATTTCGCCTTTAATCCAAGATGGCGGCCGAATGACGTCACTTATCGAAAATCGGAAACTTTGACGTTTTAGAGAATTGCATATAGATTATGTCTACAAAGTCTCGAGTCAAGTGGGCAACCCGTCTTCGAGAAGAAGAGTTTTAAAAAACGGCAGAATAAGAATAATAATAAAAAAAAAAAAATAATAAACATTACAATAACAAAAGGCTTTCGATGCTGAAATGCATCGAAAGCCTAATAAACATTACAATAACAAATTAATAAAAATGCAGTTTATTCTTGACAAGGTCGACCCCGGTAATTATGTATGACAGAGACTTGAATCGCTTAGGGGTAACGATGATAAGAGTCAATCTATGCGAGTTATACAAAGCGGTTCTCTCCGTTTTACATCTAATCTAATTCAGAAGAGCGTGCCGCAAATTCCATGAAGAGGGAACCGGATAGATGCAGTGGAAGGTAAGTTCATCGCTGAACAAACACACGTGAATGCACTTGGACGGGGCATTTTGTTTGCTACGAACATCGAGTTACAAAAATGACAACGCCCACTTTTGCAAAACCACGACCAAATTGCCAACTCGACGTCCAGTTAACAATTAACAGAGCTTCGAGTTACGGGCATCATAGATTTTTTGTTTTGTTAAACGTTCAAATTTAGCAACTCGAATTTTCATTATTAGTTAACCGAACTTCGAATAACGGTAAATATAAAACGTTAAACGAAAGGAAAATGATATGTTTCCCGTCACTCGAGCTGTTTTAGCCGTTAACTTAACGTCGAGTTACAGCGTGATTTCGCCAAAGTGGTCGTGGTTTCTGAAATACACTTGTGTTTATTCATGCACATTCTAATTATCTATTCTTGCTTTATCACGGAGTAAATGAAACGCACCTTATCAAAAATTATGCTAGACGCATCTTTCGCGGCGGGAGTATGTCAGAGATTGGTTCGAATGATCTTTCATTTCTACTGAATTATTATTGCATGTTGAGATGCTGAGTAGTTCGAGTTACAAAAACAACCACGCCAATATTTCAGAAACCACGCCCATTTTTTCCAAAACCAAAATTTCTACTCGATGTCCAACTAACAATTAACAGAATTTCGAACTTTAAATCAAACTTTAATTAACAGGTAATCGAACTTCGAATTACGGGTAACATATATTTCTTGTTTTGTTTAACGTTCAAATTTAGTAACTCGAATTTTTATTATCAAATTACGGGAAATATAAAAGGTAAAATGAAAACTGTGAAAGTGCTTTGACGAACTCTTGGTTAACGTTTTCATTTGACCAAAGTAAAAAGCAGTCCCAACTGTGCCAGTCTAGTCAAACACATGAAAGCTTGCCGAACACCAAACAGTGCGGCATGTCGCCGGTACATAGTGTTTACACACTTGTTTACCGTAGTTCGAGAGCAGTGGGCGAAATAACCATTTAAAACTAAATTTTTCTATAAGGCATGCCGTGAACGGCATAAGTAATATGTAATATGGGCATCGATCAACCATTGGGATTAACCCTTTTCGACCAACCAACCAATGGGAATCGTTCTCTTCACAAGGTGACTGTCACGAATTTATTTGCGCGTATCTGTTGTTTGACTTATTTAGCTGATTACTAGCGAATGGCTGTGTTATGTCTGTCATCATTTAGGCTCATGAGAGGTCGGCTGTATGTGTGAAGGCCACGCCTTAGAGTCTTTTAACTGCTTTGTAATTGGTTAGGGTTTTGAAAGTGAATAACATTGTTTTTAGTTGGTCTTGGCGAGTACACCAGGAGAGACGCAGTCTAGGAGAGTCTTGGGCCAGCCTTGCGATAGTTTTGGGGACTTTTCCCCAGGGCGCTGTGTCTTCTTATAGAGTACTCGACTGACCGACTAAAGACGAGAGTTGAAACGTATTTCGTGGTGTGTGTCTATTTGACTTTCCCGATCCCGTACCCCAAGCAGACGTGTATAGATACAGAGACGAGATTTCCCCCTGACACGGGTTGGAGAACCTCAGAGAGAAGATTTTCCCCCTGATAGACACTGCGACCCTTTCGCAGAGTGCAATAATCGACATGCGGCGAGTCGCACAATTGCGTCGCAAAGTTAGTTTTTAGACCCCCTTACATACCTCATACGTGACATAAACCCCAATTATAGAACACTCTGCACACTCAAAATACCCTACCAAAGAGAGCTGACCGATTGTATTCCCTTACACCACAAGTCAGTCCGCGATTTGAATGACAATACACAGTGCATTTATAAGCTTCACGGGAAAATGCATGATAAGTGAACAAGTGAAAATCGGTATATTAACACACTGTAAGCTTCGGTGAAACAACCTCCTCCAAAATATTTCCCAAACTCCCATGATGCAATATTATTTAATAAATTACAGTGGTTCTACGAAATCAGACATCCACATCATTTGGTCACATGTACACGTTCAGATCAGTACATTACATTACTGCATTACTTGATACATTGTCATTTGATAATTATAAAATGTATTACTGTGTATTAGTAAGAACTCTCCAGACTGCACTGTGCACAACTATCAGTTATTATGCATACTAATATATATATATATATATAGTTGATTTATGTTCGAGCAAGTTTGTAATTTATATGATCCCTGTTAACTTTCTATGAGCATATTTCTATATTTTATTAAATTATTATTAATAATCAGACATTTGTTAGTTGTGAGCCTTTGTTTTACCTTCAGTGTGTTCAAGAATGTGTGCTATTCATGAGAGAATAACATGTAGTTTTGTTTGAGTTCGCATACCCGGATACAAATGGCATGTCGTTTTATACCGTTGTGGTGCATTTTTATTGTCTATTAATTTATACCTTTGTAAAGTGTGTAGGTAACAGGACAAACAAAGCTAGCAGTCTACCCTTGAATATAATTTATTAATATTATAGGTATCTTATAATAATAATATATGTGATTGCCTGACGCATTAATCATATTGTTTGCATAATATAATTATTACGTAATACTATGACATACTTACATTTATACTCAGTATACAGTGTATACAATATATCATTGTCTCTAAAGGAGAATTTAATGCGGTCACGTGACGTCTTCCCGCGATAAAAGGTAAACATTTAAAAATCTGATTCTTCAGAGCGACAGAACACATTGATCTGAAATATGTTTTTAGCATCTATGTGTAATTCTCATTAAAGTTTTTATGATTGGTCATGTGGTTTGGCTGTCATTTATTTCTCCTTAACAGGAAGTATTTTTTTTTACAAATATATCTATTCTATTTTGAAATTTGTCATGTTGCATCTTTATACTGAACTCTTTTCGACAGCAAACAAATAATTCGCCAAAAATGTGGGGCATTCTCAAGAGTGCTTCAAGCGATCAACTGGATAATTTGCATGTAGTTTGTGTGGCCACGTTCTTATAAATATAATAAAATAACTTGAATGTTATTCAGTCACGTAGTTTGTTCGCTATCTTAAATTTCAGGGGGAAATGGCCACAGATTAGAGCAGTTGTAATTAACCGATCTACTTGCAGTTTGGCATGTGGCATAATTGACAAAGCACATAAAAATAACATATTTTATCAGTGGGTACTCAAAAGGCAATATTCGGACTTCAAACTTTGACGCAACAAAGCTGCTCTACAGAACAAGGCGAACTTTCGTCACAATTAGTTTCTAAATTTAAACGACAAACAATAGCATTAGTTATACAGTTGTCGTACATATAACGATATGCTGAATGTCACAATTTACGCAAACGTTTAAGTGAAACTTTGAAATCCAAAATTCCGGTGGCTTTTTCTGTCGATTTCCAAGAAACACCAATTACTGACTGCCCTGTACAGAAGAGATTATGTAAATGAATTCACCAATATTCAGAACGATGGCCTTATATATGACATCATTGTCCTGGATCATAGACATTCGTCAATACAAACGTTGTCATAACTTCACAGAATTGAGATCACCATGGAAACATATTGGGCAATAATGATCACGGCACATTGTGTTCAAGCTGTTGTATGATAATCTATTGATTTATTGATTTATTTATTTATTTATGTATTGTTTATTTATTGTTATATTCCACTCGCCCGACATAAATGAGTCTGGTCCAGCTTTATACAAAACTCATTTACTGGAAATAAAATTAAACTGCATGTATAATATAGAAATAAATCTTAATGTATATAGGTTGGGGTATGGGATAAAGTACAGTTGAATGTAGGAGCGGTTTGAATCGTTGTATGTAAAATAGATGAAACAGTCCGACGGAAAATAGGACAATTATATTTTTAAAATAATCCGACTTTTATGTCGAAACAGATTTAACCTGTTTATTGAAGGTACTGCTGCTTGTAATTCTACAGTCCCAATACAACGGCTGTCATCAAGTATTGTTTTATAAATATTACCATTTGGTGACATGTGTGTGGTAATCAAGTAGTTACACTGTATCCTCGAATCCGGATCACATGCCAAATAAGGCAGTACTGCCAAAGTTTAGCAGTTAAGTTTCATTTGAAATCGTCGCACTATTGTCGCAATCAAATATTAAACATGGTTGCTGTAAATCAGGTAACAACATATAATTGATCACTTAAATAAAGACACTTATTAGGCCACATTGACAGTACGTCACAGTGTACGTGTCTCCAGGGGGCGCTACACACGCGTAGATCACTATAAGTCTACAATACAGTTGGTATGCCCCCGGTATTGTAAACAAGTCTATCAGTGCAGCACGGACACGGACAGTTTCCTGACGTATGGGTGAGTAGTAAGCATTTCTTATAGGTATTATAATCCTCCTATATTTTTGGAGACACGTACGACACTTTGTTAGAATAGTACTACAGTAGCAGTGTCGTACCGTTTTGCCAACTATAATATCAAGAAACGTAGTATAAAAGTAATAAACTCTTCTGTACAAGTTAAAGTAAACGTAATCGCTTATATTTCATGAATCTAGTTACAAATTTAGTAAAGATTTCCCACCATATGTGCTTTAGGTAATGTAGTCTTATATTATGGTATGTCTTTGCAGGGTTATAGTTTCGCAGAAATGGAGAAAATCATTCTGATATTAATGGTGCGTACCTCAAATCCTGCAGTCTATATCAGTACATACTATTTTTTATAGTTTTAACACGTCTTTGCAAACTTGACGGTTGCCAAAAGTGTGTTCTAATGCCTAGTTCATATATTCTTCTTACGTTCTGTTTAGGTCATAATAGCCGGTGCGGTGTACAACGCCGGCGCCTACACCAGCGGCCCGCGTGAGTATATGAAATAAAATAGTGTCATTTTAAATAACATAACAATTTAACGTATATGAGGATAACATAAGTGTTTTATCGGTTTTTTTACATTTATAGGATTTTGCCCAAAAATTAGCCATAGTGTGAAAACGGGCCAGTATTTAATTGGCGAACAACACGAAAAGAAGGCATGCGGCTGTTATCAGGCTTGTGAGGATCTGGGTGACGAATGTCAGATGTGGACGTTTCAGAAACGTGGACGTACATGCAGACTGTACAGAGATTCTAACACAAATGCCACAGTTGGTAAAGGAACTTACGGTATGAAAAATGATGGTGAGTGACATTATTTCTTGCATAATTTCGTTTTTTGTTGTCTTCCATTTACAAGGCCAGTATTAAAATAATCCCAGCATCGATTACGCAGCTATTTATGTTAATTTATGTAAATTTATGTTGGTGTAATGCAATGCAATGAGTATGAATTGCAATTGTATTAATATGCTAAGACAACATTACATTGTATGACACCCCTCTATTTCGTATCCAATTTCAGTGTGTCGGCGTAATGACAATAAAAATAGAAAAGGGGGAAGCATGGGAATAAGAGCAAAGAAGGAAAAATCATGCGACTGTCACGATTTCTGTGTTGCAACCAGAAACTGTGTTGCGTGGAGTTGGCACAAGATAAGTAAACTATGTCGTCTAAAGAACGAAGCCAACAAGCCAACAAAAAGCCGAAGATATGTGTCAGGCACAATATAAATGTAAGTCGGCGTGTTTTTCTGTCTCTGACATGCATCAAGTGCTGTTAGATGCAAACGTCATGCAGTCATGTTACAGTTATGTAAATAAATCCCTTATTGGACATTTAAATGAATACTGTAGAGAAATTAAATTGGATGCCCCAATTGTTTTGTTTTTTAATTTGTTCTTGTTATTTTGTTTTTTTTAAATATCTATTATGAATCTGTGACTTTTATGTTCATATATATTACATCTACAATTTCTGAAAAGGAATCTGGTGCTCACTGAGTAGTACTCATTTGAATAATTATTTTGATGTCAAAATTAGAACAAAGATATACTAGTACACTAATTTGCATATTTGTAGATGAATAATGGAGTTGCTACATTGATCATTAAATGATCAGAAATTATATGTGACCAACATTTTGGCTCTAGTGAAATGTAGCTGACTGGCAAACATATAAAATGCTTTAAAATTACGTGACTGTATGATTTATTTACTATTCAAAATACATGCAAGTATGCAAATATAGTCACGGGTTGTTTTGATTACTGTTTTAAGTATGTTCCATTTATAATACATTTTTTCATAGAATAATTAGATGTACATATTGATTCTATAATTTAATAAAAAGTTTATTTTCATTAACATGTGCCAAATAATCTCGTGATAATGTATGTTATGTAATGACATATATATTTATGTACATATCAATAAATATTAAAGTGCATTACTTTCTTTCCACAGAAAAGGACATCAAATTTTGGAAGATCGATGTTGGAGCAGTCATCTTTATTACTACACGAAAAAGTATATGATATAGTGAATAGGAACCAGTCAGTAATAATACTGAGTTATGTATAATATATAAATATTATAAATGACAAAAAATTATGTATAGATTAGTAATTAGCATTGGTATTGGGTGTAATAAACAATGGTGGACTCACTATATGTTAGTGTTTAACATACGGGTACGTAGAAGAATTGTATGTTTCCTATAACTGGTAGTTAGGGTACGTTTACGTGAATATCAACTAAAAGTTAACCGATAGGTACGAGGAGACTTACGGGAATAATCTATATAGTTTCGGGCCGATGAGATTTACTTCATATTGTACTATGTATGCACGTAAATGTACACGTTTTACCAGGAATTTTACAACCCACATCGCGGTTGCTGTAACTCCTTTTGTATAACAATGGTCCAATGATAAGATCAGAAAAAAACTCTCCGGATGTAAACTGTGCATATAATACATATATATATAATGTGACGAATCACTCATCAATCACCTGCTTAGCTCAGCTAGCCTTCAGAAACTGCGTTCGATTGAGATGATTGGGATGATGTATGTGGCAGTGCATCAACACTGTCCGACTTATTTGTAAACACCATAAGGCATGCTTAGTACAATGGAGGCAATACAAAGAGTGGTATAAACAGAAATTCGGAATTGCAAAAGGAACCTTGCCTCAATTTTTAAATAGAAAATGTTATAACATCCCTAAAACATCAATTACGCAATAGACAGTTTTATTATACATTTTGCATACAATTTGCATACTGAAATTGTGGCAGGTGGCTTATGAATATTCATTATTTAACCCGAAATATCATATGATCAAAAATCCAATCACCAACATCGTTTTGTCATAGCAAAACCTGGTCAATGTTGCGTATTTGGTATCACTTGATCTTACAAAAGTCCTTGGAAATGTATGAGAACAAACAAATCAGACTCGAAAACAGATTATTCGTTTATTTTAAGTACTGCAGCTGCGCATACTAACTGGTTGAATTATCGGACCACTTATGGTATGGTAAATGTTATTGGCGTACATGCGAAGCTCCATTGGTGGTTGTTTGCAAGGTGCGTCTGCGTACATGTGTTACGTGACTTCTTCTGTATAAAAAGACAATGGGCAACTTCCTGGTCAAAATGGTTGACCAGCTAGTAGAAGAAATGGAGTTGTGGAACAAAAAGAACTCGGTCTGTAGGATATGCCGGATATTGAAGGTCTGAGACCAACGATTTATAAAAGTCCTTCAACCAGAAATTAGAACAGGCAGCATAGATAGTGTGAACCGAAATTCATATTTCATTTTTTGTCAAGTAATACATAGCTACTCGTCAGCCCATTTAAGAGTCTCTTCGTCCGCGGTGTATTAAGAGTGGACGTTATTCGGCTGCCCACCATGATTTGTTGTTATTATAGTAAAACGGAGTGTATCTACACGGGACAACCGGTAATAACCTAACTTCGATACGCTGTAGACGGCAATTTAAATAAATTACGTCAAATCATAAGTGTAAGTGCAATTTTTACGGAGAAATCACGCTTCTGGTAGTTACTCGTTTGTGTTTAGCTCATCTGTTTGATCCAAGACAGTGCACATCATTTTACTGCACATTCATCCCGTTTTACTATCCCAGTATCCATGGCGGTGTTTTAGTGGGCAGCCGAATACCGAATACAAATAACGCCCACTCTGACAACGCAGTGGATTCCAGGGCTACATAAAGCGAAGCACATCAATTTGAAATAAACAGTCAATAAAAAAACAAATTCAAATAAGTTTTATTCACTTGTATTAAACTTTGGCATCTCACCTCATACATGTATGTGTCATAATGGACCATTATTGCATTCCATAAAAAATCACCCCTTAGCTCACCCATAAAAATCACCCCTTAGCTCATTCAGAAAATAACACAATATCAGACAGGTAGATTCCGAGATTCACAGCGCTAAAAATTCTTACCGAATCGAGGTCCCAAAACAGTTAATTAATGTTAATTAAGGATAACGGCCGAGTAGGAGTATCTTAACGAAAATATACCACGAAATTGCCGACATTTAAGTGAATGTTCTGTAGCCGTATCAAGGATTGTGTGTTGTCACAGTGTACGTGTGTCGCGTGCCACATTTTGTATAGGATAATAACCTGTAAATATCTTAGCGAATAACTAAGATTAACTAAGTTTTAAAATGACCCCCTATAACTGCAATCCAATATGACGATTTCGGTTCATTTTATTAAAGATAACAAATTTGTTAATTTTGACGATTTAAATTAACTTTTCGAATTAAGCAAAATCAAGGACGGTATCCAGTCATACACGAAAGAGTACCTTACTGAGATACGATTACACATGGATAACTTTTTTTCAGCAAAATTCTATAGGTGTTTGGCTTAATACATATTTTAGCTATGTTGTTGACTTCGTTGACCTGAGCTAGTCATAATGCTTATTGCTTTAATAATCAATATATAGTTACCTCACATGGACCTCTTTCAGATTTGTTCATTTAATGACGATATTTTCAAAACTAACAGCGCCTCCAGTAGTCAGTTGCGGCTAGTCATTATCCAATCAGTTTGCGTGTTACAAATCCCTCTTTGGCGTTTCATTTTAAACAAAATGGCGGCGCCCATGAATCGTGATATTTTTCATCATAAAATTGCGAAAGTTTTTCAGGTTTCAGGTTAATTGGTATTAATGACTGATTTTATCTCATTCTAGTGAATACACTGATTGATTTGATATTTCTTTCTCATTATGCATCTGAAATAGCGGAGCTATATCAGCTGACTGGCTGTTTATTTTATATTATTATTTAGTTTCACCAATTTTGACATTTAGAACAAATATTCAGTTTAAAAGGCATGATTAGTGGCAAATATCGTATCATAAATAAAAGTGAACAACTTCCGGGGTTGACACATTTGATCTTTTACAATATAAAGTCCACATAATTTTGTTAAGAAAAGAATTACATGAATTGTATGCAAATCAGCAGCAAAACACTTTGTCGTCCATAAAACTAATTGTAATTGAAAACGTTAAATTTACTGTAACAGTTTGAACAGAAATTTTAAAATATATAATTTCAGTTGATTCAATATGTTTTTGTTTATCGATTTCAATGTATGTTAACTACTGAAAACTTATACAAATGTGAATAAAAAACATATGCCCAGAAAGCATTTTCAATATTGTTGAGCGATTTGGCTTGGTCGGGTTAGTAACCGCCATCACGATGAATTTGCATAAACTAGGTTATATGTGTACTGATATTTATTGCATTTATTTCCCAACTATTTTAAATACACCCAATAACAGAGCTTTCGGTGTGAATAATTAATTTGTAAAATAAAAGGAAAATGTTAATATGACTGGAAAGTAGAAATTTATAAGGAAATTTACTGCTCCAAGAACATAAAACAAAACTGACACTACACTACACTACACTACATAGTCAAATTAGCAAGACAAAAATACATGAAACGGAGTGGACATACTAAGTATTCTGGAAAGATATAGTATAACATTATCACTTATTATGCTCATTAATTATGTACTTCTGCACTAATTATAACGATAATAATAATAGTATTGGTGAACAATTTAAAGAAGCTAAATGTGAGAAGATACTAGTATATGTAAGGACAAAAACGACGAAAACATTTTATTTATCAACATAAGATAAATTAGATATTATGTAATTTTAAGGTGGAACAACTGCTAATACATTTAATTCGGATTGGAATAAAATTCCTCAACTTTGTCCTGCATTATGTTAGGGAGAATTGACTGAGATTTGTTTTCCGAGCAATGGAAAACTAGTGACACAGTTTATTACTGACATTACATGTGAGAAAATATGAGGTTATAACGAGGATACAGCAAAGTATGCACTGTGGACTGATGCGACCGCGTGCATACTTTGCAGTGTTCTCGTAATAACATAAATATTATACATGTTTTCCTCCCATCATGGGAATGCCGAAATCTGAAACGTTTAGAACAGATTTAGCGAACTTCTTGGTGTCGGGTCTGGTCAAACCCTTGTGACAGCTTACGCGCGTTATCATTCCATATTTGGAATTCGCGTTTCCTGATATGGTAGGATGAGAATACCCAGTGCAATACTGCGAAATTACGGCACGCTGTAACTTATGGCGTTACGGTGACAGATGTATAATAATTAACTTTATAGGTAGGACAAGCTCGGTGCTGAAACGAACGTTTTTCTTTACATTATCATTTAAGTGACCGGATTGTCATATCATTTAGTTTAAAATTGAAGAATTAAGAAACACAGAGGAAAAGTCATTAATATATATCTATGAAATCCCAGTATGTATCCAGGGAACACTATAGGTGAGTGGAAGAGTGCTAATGAACTAATGAAAAAAATACTAAGCATATCAATAGAATTGTTGGCTTAAAGGGCGGCAGTCGTTGTGCCGCGTCGTGTTCAATATGGGACTCATAGCGACGTATACAACACGTGTAAAATACATTTTTTATTTACATGAAATTCGAACACGCGCTGCGCGACGACCACCGCGCTTTAAACATTTGGTAACGATATACATAATAAATAAAAGTCTTTGTTGTGGGTAGGTTATGAATTTGGTCTGAGTAATGTTCTCTTAAAAAAGTGAGACTTTAATTTAATAGATAGCATATCTAAGCAACTGAGAATGAAATTACATAACGTAAATCTCCAGTAATTGTCAATTCTACGACAACTTCATAGAATTACAGTGAATTCCGATTGGATTGCCTTACGTAATTGGTGTAATTCCTTGCATTACTGTCAAATTGTTCGGTTATCAAATGCTGCGTGTTTGGTGACAGTATATTATATGAGTGGTGCTAGTAATTTGTGATTATCTCTCTAACTACATGTATTATTGATTGGAGTGCTTAGTATGACAGAAAAACATATGTCATTATGTAAATAATCTGCACACAATCGTTAACGACTGGGAAATGTAACAGACTGAACACAGTTGTTGTCATGCGCCAATAAAATGGACTAGAAGCACTATCAATATATATGATTGTTGCTTACAATATGTATCTATGTTTACATGAGCACCATGTACAGCATTTTTGTTTTGATTTCTGTATTTTTTAAAGGCCATTCTGGAATTCTTGACGTATACATTATACCATGTGAAACTATAAGTGTTTTCTAAGCTTCCTATTTATGTATTTTAACAATGTCAATCAGATATTTAAGTATGAAATGTAGTAATACAATGACACAAACATCTCTAGAATCTATAAAACAGAAGTCCTCGGTGTCATTGCCCTTAACATTATGGACAAAACCTTTATTCAATAGAGCCGTTCAGAAGAGGAAATCCAAGGACAAGGTCGTTTTTCAAGTATATATAAACATCATAAAGGTATGGTGCTGCCAAATACGCTTTATAAATATGAGTAAAGTAAACTTCATAATCAATTTATAGTGACAATTTGATGCACACAATTGTTCAATTTATTGCCAAATGGTAAATAAATAATGCAATAAATCATTGGTGACTATTACGAGGTAAGATTTAATAGTGTATCTGCAGATGTGACATAAATCATTACACTCGCTCCTATAAAACATTGTAGTGTCAAAGGTCAGTGCTTTAGAGTTTCCGTCATGCTTATCTTGTTTTCAGAAGTTAATTACTCTTTTTTATGTGTGTTCTTAAAAATCACAATAAATATATAAGTTCATTCTAGTTAGATTGTACAATCTGAAAACTAATTCTGGCCCACTGTTTTTATAGCAACAGCCAAAAAACTGATTTTTTTAATACATCCCTACATTTCTACGATTAAAAAGAACGGACTTATCATTAGTGCTTATCGGGATGTGTGATCATTGCCATGAATGGCCTGGGTACAATTCCATCATTAGTGCTTATCGGGCTGTGTGATCACTGCCATGAATGGCCTCGGTACAATTCCTTCATTAGTGCTTATCGGGGTGTTTGACCACTGCCATGAATGACCTGGGTACAATTCCATCATTAGTGCTTATAGGGCTGTGTGATCACTGCCATGAATGGCCTGGGTACAATTCCATCATTAGTGCTTATCGGGCTGTGTGATCACTGTCATGAAAGGCCTTGGTACAATTCCATCATTAGTGCTTATCGGGCTGTGTGATCACGGTCATGAAAGGCCTGGGTACAATTCCATCATAGGTACTTATAGGGCAGTGTGATCACTGTCGTGAATGGCCTGGGTACAATTCCATCATTAGTGCTTATCGGGCTGTGTGATCACGGTCATGAAAGGCCTGGGTACAATTCCATCATAGGTACTTATAGGGCAGTGTGATCACTGTCGTTAATGGCCTGGGTACAATTCCATCATTAGTGCTTATCGGGCTGTGTGATCACTGTCAGGAAAGGCTTGGGTACAATTCCATCATTAGTGCTTATCGGGGTGTTTGACCACTGCCATGAATGGCCTGGGTACAATTCCATCATTAGTGCTTATAGGGCTGTGTGATCACTGTCGTGAATGGCCTGTGTACAATTCCATCATTAGTGCATATAGAGCTGTGTAATCACTGCCATGAATGGCCTGGGTGGAATTCCGTCATTGGTGCTTATAGGGCTGTGTGATCACTGTCATGAATGGCATGGGTACAATTCCATCATTAGTGCTTACCGAGCTGTGTAATCAGTGCCATGAATGGCCTTGCTACAAATCCATCATTTATATAGTGCTTATCAGGCTGTGTGATCACTGCCATGAATGACCTGGGTACAATTCCTTCATTAGTGCTTATTGGGGTGTTTGACCACTGCCATGAATGGCCTGGGTACAATTCCATCATTAGTGCTTATTGGGCTGTGTGATCACTGCGATGAATGGCCTGGGTACAATTCCATCATTAGTGCTTATAGGGCTGTGTGATCACTGTCATGAATGGCCTGGGTACAATTCCATCATTAGTGCTTATAGGGCAGTGTGATCACTGCCATGAATGGCCTGGGTACAATTCCATCATTAGTGCTTATAGGGCTGTGTGATCACTGCCATGAATGGCCTGGGTACAATTCCTTCATTAGTGCTTATAGGGCTGTGTGATCACTGTCATGAATGGCCTGGGTACAATTCCATCATTAGTGCTTATAGGGCTGTGTGATCACTGTCATGAATGGCCTGGGTACATTCCATCATTAGTGCTTACCGAGCTGTGTAATCAGTGTCATGAATGGCCTTGGTACAAATCCATCATTTATATAGTGCTTATCAGGCTGTGTGATCATTGCCATGAATGACCTGGGTACAATTCCTTCATTAGTGCTTATCGGGGTGTTTGACCACTGCCATGAATGGCCTGGGTACAATTCCATCATTAGTGCTTATCGGGCTGTGTGATCACTGCGATGAATGGCCTGGGTACAATTCCATCATTAGTGCATATCGGGCTGTGTGATCACTGCCATGAATGGCCTGGGTACAATTCCATCATTAGTGCTTATCGGGGTGTTTGACCACTGTCATGAATGGCCTGGGTACAATTCCATCATTAGTGCTTATAGGGCTGTGTGATCACTGTTATGAATGGCCTGGGTACAATTCCATCATTAGTGCTTATAGGGCTGTGTGATCACTGCCATGAATGGCCTGGGTACAATTCTATCATTAGTGCTTATTGGGGTGTTTGACCACTGTCATGAAAGGCCTGGGTACAATTCCATCATTAGTGCTTATAGGGGTGTTTGACCACTGTCATGAAAGGCCTGGGTACAATTCCATCATTAGTGCTTATAGGGCTGTGTGATCACTGTCATGAATGGCCTGGGTATAATTCCATCATTAGTGCTTATAGGGCTGTGTGATCACTGTCGTGAATGGCCTGGGTACATTTCCATCATTAGTGCTTATAGGGCTGTGTGATCACTGTCATGAATGGCCTGGGTACAATTCCATCATTAGTGCTTACCGAGCTGTGTAATCAGTGTCATGAATGGCCTTGGTACAAATCCATCATTTATATAGTGCTTATCAGGCTGTGTGATCACTGCCATGAATGACCTGGGTACAATTCCTTCATTAGTGCTTATCGGGGTGTTTGACCACTGCCATGAATGGCCTGGGTACAATTCCATCATTAGTGTCTATCGGGCTGTGTGATCACTGCCATGAATGGCCTGGGTACAATTCCATCATTAGTGCTTATCGGGGTGTTTGACCACTGTCATGAATGGCCTGGGTACAATTCCATCATTAGTGCTTATAGGGCTGTGTGATCACTGTCATGAATGGCCTGGGTACAATTCCGTCATTAGTGCTTATAGGGCTGTGTGATCACTGCCATGAATGGCCTGGGTACAATTCCATCATTAGTGCTTATAGGGCTGTGTGATCACTGCCATGAATGGCCTGGGTACAATTCTATCATTAGTGCTTATTGGGGTGTTTGACCACTGTCATGAAAGGCCTGGGTACAATTCCATCATTAGTGCTTATAGGGGTGTTTGACCACTGTCATGAAAGGCCTGGGTACAATTCCATCATTAGTGCTTATAGGGCTGTGTGATCACTGTCATGAATGGCCTGGGTATAATTCCATCATTAGTGCTTATAGGGCTGTGTGATCACTGTCGTGAATGGCCTGGGTACATTTCCATCATTAGTGCTTATAGGGCTGTGTGATCACTGTCATGAATGGCCTGGGTACAATTCCATCATTAGTGCTTACCGAGCTGTGTAATCAGTGTCATGAATGGCCTTGGTACAAATCCATCATTTATATAGTGCTTATCAGGTTGTGTGATCACTGCCATGAATGACCTGGGTACAATTCCTTCATTAGTGCTTATAGGGCAGTGTGATCACTGCCATGAATGGCCTGGGTACAATTCCATCATTAGTGCTTATAGGGCTGTGTGATCACTGCCATGAATGGCCTGGGTACAATTCCTTCATTAGTGCTTATAGGGCTGTGTGATCACTGTCATGAATGGCCTGGGTACAATTCCATCATTAGTGCTTATAGGGCTGTGTGATCACTGTCATGAATGGCCTGGGTACAATTCCATCATTAGTGCTTACCGAGCTGTGTAATCAGTGTCATGAATGGCCTTGGTACAAATCCATCATTTATATAGTGCTTATCAGGCTGTGTGATCATTGCCATGAATGACCTGGGTACAATTCCTTCATTAGTGCTTATCGGGGTGTTTGACCACTGCCATGAATGGCCTGGGTACAATTCCATCATTAGTGCTTATCTGGCTGTGTGATCACTGCGATGAATGGCCTGGGTACAATTCCATCATTAGTGCATATCGGGCTGTGTGATCACTGCCATGAATGGCCTGGGTACAATTCCATCATTAGAGCTTATCGGGGTGTTTGACCACTGTCATGAATGGCCTGGGTACAATTCCATCATTAGTGCTTATAGGGCTGTGTGATCACTGTCATGAATGGCCTTGGTACAAATCCATCATTTATATAGTGCTTATCAGGCTGTGTGATCATTGCCATGAATGACCTGGGTACAATTCCTTCATTAGTGCTTATCTATGTGTTTGACCACTGCCATGAATGGCCTGGGTACAATTCCATCATTAGTGCTTATCTGGCTGTGTGATCACTGCGATGAATGGCCTGGGTACAATTCCATCATTAGTGCATATCGGGCTGTGTGATCACTGCCATGAATGGCCTGGGTACAAGTCCATCATTAGTGCTTATCGGGGTGTTTGACCACTGTCATGAATGGCCTGGGTACAATTCCATCATTAGTGCTTATAGGGCTGTGTGATCACTGTCATGAATGGCCTGGGTACAATTCCATCATTAGTGCTTATAGGGCTGTGTGATCACTGCCATGAATGGCCTGGGTACAATTCTTTCATTAGTGCTTATTGGGGTGTTTGACCACTGTCATGAAAGGCCTGGGTACAATTCCATCATTAGTGCTTATAGGGGTGTTTGACCACTGTTATGAAAGGCCTGGGTACAATTCCATCATTAGTGCTTATAGGGCTGTGTGATCACTGTCATGAATGGCCTGGGTATAATTCCATCATTAGTGCTTATAGGGCTGTGTGATCACTGTCGTGAATGGCCTGGGTACATTTCCATCATTAGTGCTTATAGGGCTGTGTGATCACTGTCATGAATGGCCTGGGTACAATTCCATCATTAGTGCTTACCGAGCTGTGTAATCAGTGTCATGAATGGCCTTGGTACAAATCCATCATTTATATAGTGCTTATCAGGCTGTGTGATCACTGCCATGAATGACCTGGGTACAATTCCTTCATTAGTGCTTATCGGGGTGTTTGACCACTGCCATGAATGGCCTGGGTACAATTCCATCATTAGTGTTTATCGGGCTGTGTGATCACTGCCATGAATGGCCTGGGTACAATTCTATCATTAGTGCTTATCGGGGTGTTTGACCACTGTCATGAATGGCCTGGGTACAATTCCATCATTACTGCTTATAGGGCTGTGTGATCACTGTCATGAATGGCCTGGGTACAATTCCGTCATTAGTGCTTATAGGGCTGTGTGATCACTGCCATGAATGGCCTGGGTACAATTCCATCATTAGTGCTTATAGGGCTGTGTGATCACTGCCATGAATGGCCTGGGTACAATTCTATCATTAGTGCTTATTGGGGTGTTTGACCACTGTCATGAAAGGCCTGGGTACAATTCCATCATTAGTGCTTATAGGGGTGTTTGACCACTGTCATGAAAGGCCTGGGTACAATTCCATCATTAGTGCTTATAGGGCTGTGTGATCACTGTCATGAATGGCCTGGGTATAATTCCATCATTAGTGCTTATAGGGCTGTGTGATCACTGTCGTGAATGGCCTGGGTACATTTCCATCATTAGTGCTTATAGGGCTGTGTGATCACTGTCATGAATGGCCTGGGTACAATTCCATCATTAGTGCTTACCGAGCTGTGTAATCAGTGTCATGAATGGCCTTGGTACAAATCCATCATTTATATAGTGCTTATCAGGCTGTGTGATCACTGCCATGAATGACCTGGGTACAATTCCTTCATTAGTGCTTATCGGGGTGTTTGACCACTGCCATGAATGGCCTGGGTACAATTCCATCATTAGTGCTTATCGGGCTGTGTGATCACTGCGATGAATGGCCTGGGTACAATTCCATCATTAGTGCATATCGGGCGGTGTGATCACTGCCATGAATGGCCTGGGTACAATTCCATCATTAGTGCTTATCGGGGTGTTTGACCACTGTCATGAATGGCCTGGGTACAATTCCATCATTAGTGCTTATAGGGCTGTGTGATCACTGTCATGAATGGCCTGGGTACAATTCCATCATTAGTGCTTATAGGGCTGTGTGATCACTGCCATGAATGGCCTGGGTACAATTCTATCATTAGTGCTTATTGGGGTGTTTGACCACTGTCATGAAAGGCCTGGGTACAATTCCATCATTAGTGCTTATAGGGGTGTTTGACCACTGTCATGAAAGGCCTGGGTACAATTCCATCATTAGTGCTTATAGGGCTGTGTGATCACTGTCATGAATGGCCTGGGTATAATTCCATCATTAGTGCTTATAGGGCTGTGTGATCACTGTCGTGAATGGCCTGGGTACATTTCCATCATTAGTGCTTATCGGGGTGTTTGACCACTGCCATGAATGGCCTGGGTACAATTCCATCATTAGTGCTTATCAGGCTGTGTGATCACTGCCATGAATGGCCTGGGTACAATTCCATCATTAGTGCTTATCGGAGTGTTTGACCACTGTCATGAAAGGCCTGGGTACAATTCCATCATCAGTGCTTATAGGGCTGTGTGATCACTGTCATGAATGGCCTGGGTACAATTCCATTATTAGTGCTTATCGGGGTGTTTGACCACTGCCATGAATGGCCTGGGTACAATTCCATCATTAGTGCTTATCGGGCTGTGTGATCACTGTCATGAAAGGCCTGGGTACAATTCCATCATTAGTGCTTATAGGGCTGTGTGATCACTGTCATGGATGGCATGGATACAATTCCATCATTACTGCTTATCTAGCTGTGTGATCGCTGTCATGAATGGCCTGGGTACAATTCCATCATTAGTGCTTATCGGGGTGTTTGACCACTGCCATGAATGGCCTGGGTACAATTCCATCATTAGTGCTTATAGGGCTGTGTGATCACTGCGATGAATGGCCTGGGTACAATTCCATCATTAGTGTCTATCGGGCTGTGTGATCACTGCCATGAATGGCCTGGGTACAATTCCATCATTAGTGCTTATCGGGGTGTTTGACCACTGTCATGAATGGCCTGGGTACAATTCCATCATTACTGCTTATAGGGCTGTGTGATCACTGTCATGAATGGCCTGGGTACAATTCCGTCATTAGTGCTTATAGGGCTGTGTGATCACTGCCATGAATGGCCTGGGTACAATTCCATCATTAGTGCATATCGAGCTGTGTAATCACTGCCATGAATGGCCTGTGTACAATTCCATCATTAATGCTTATCGGGCTGTGTGATCACTGCCATGAATGGCCTGGGTGTAATTCCGTCATTGGTGCTTATAGGGCTGTGTGATCACTGTCATGAATGGCCTGGGTATAATTCCATCATTAGTGCTTATAGGGCTGTGTGATCACTGTCGTGAATGGCCTGGGTACATTTCCATCATTAGTGCTTATCGGGGTGTTTGACCACTGCCATGAATGGCCTGGGTACAATTCCATCATTAGTGCTTATCGGGCTGTGTGATCACTGCCATGAATGGCCTGGGTACAATTCCATCATTAGTGCTTATCGGAGTGTTTGACCACTGTCATGAAAGGCCTGGGTACAATTCCATCATCAGTGCTTATAGGGCTGTGTGATCACTGTCGTGAATGGCCTGGGTACAATTCCATTATTAGTGCTTATCGGGGTGTTTGACCACTGCCATGAATGGCCTGGGTACAATTCCATCATTAGTGCTTATCGGGCTGTGTGATCACTGTCATGAAAGGCCTGGGTACAATTCCATCATTAGTGCTTATAGGGCTGTGTGATCACTGTCATGGATGGCATGGATACAATTCCATCATTACTGCTTATCTAGCTGTGTGATCGCTGTCATGAATGGCCTGGGTACAATTCCATCATTAGTGCTTATCGGGGTGTTTGACCACTGTCATGAATGGCCTGGGTACAATTCCATCATTACTGCTTATAGGGCTGTGTGATCACTGTCATGAATGGCCTGGGTACAATTCCGTCATTAGTGCTTATAGGGCTGTGTGATCACTGCCATGAATGGCCTGGGTACAATTCCATCATTAGTGCATATCGAGCTGTGTAATCACTGCCATGAATGGCCTGTGTACAATTCCATCATTAATGCTTATCGGGCTGTGTGATCACTGCCATGAATGGCCTGGGTGCAATTCCGTCATTGGTGCTTATAGGGCTGTGTGATCACTGTCATGAATGGCCTGGGTACAATTCCATCATTAGTGCTTACCGAGCTGTGTAATCAGTGCCATGAATGGCCTTGCTACAAATCCATCATTTATATAGTGCTTATCAGGCTGTGTGATCACTGCCATGAATGACCTGGGTACAATTCCTTCATTAGTGCTTATCGGGGTGTTTGACCACTGCCATGAATGGCCTGGGTACAATTCCATCATTAGTGCTTATCGGGCTGTGTGATCACTGCGATGAATGGCCTGGGTACAATTCCATCATTAGTGCATATCGGGCGGTGTGATCACTGCCATGAATGGCCTGGGTACAATTCCATCATTAGTGCTTATCGGGGTGTTTGACCACTGTCATGAATGGCCTGGGTACAATTCCATCATTAGTGCTTATAGGGCTGTGTGATCACTGTCATGAATGGCCTGGGTACAATTCCATCATTAGTGCTTATAGGGCTGTGTGATCACTGCCATGAATGGCCTGGGTACAATTCTATCATTAGTGCTTATTGGGGTGTTTGACCACTGTCATGAAAGGCCTGGGTACAATTCCATCATTAGTGCTTATAGGGGTGTTTGACCACTGTCATGAAAGGCCTGGGTACAATTCCATCATTAGTGCTTACAGGGCTGTGTGATCACTGTCATGAATGGCCTGGGTATAATTCCATCATTAGTGCTTATATGGCTGTGTGATCACTGTCGTGAATGGCCTGGGTACATTTCCATCATTAGTGCTTATCGGGGTGTTTGACCACTGCCATGAATGGCCTGGGTACAATTCCATCATTAGTGCTTATCGGGCTGTGTGATCACTGCCATGAATGGCCTGGGTACAATTCCATCATTAGTGCTTATCGGAGTGTTTGACCACTGTCATGAAAGGCCTGGGTACAATTCCATCATCAGTGCTTATAGGGCTGTGTGATCACTGTCGTGAATGGCCTGGGTACAATTCCATTATTAGTGCTTATCGGGGTGTTTGACCACTGCCATGAATGGCCTGGGTACAATTCCATCATTAGTGCTTATCGGGCTGTGTGATCACTGTCATGAAAGGCCTGGGTACAATTCCATCATTAGTGCTTATAGGGCTGTGTGATCACTGTCATGGATGGCATGGATACAATTCCATCATTACTGCTTATCTAGCTGTGTGATCGCTGTCATGAATGGCCTGGGTACAATTCCATCATTAGTGCTTATCGGGGTGTTTGACCACTGCCATGAATGGCCTGGGTACAATTCCATCATTAGTGCTTATAAGGCTGTGTGATCACTGCGATGAATGGCCTGGGTACAATTCCATCATTAGTGTCTATCGGGCTGTGTGATCACTGCCATGAATGCCCTGGGTACAATTCCATCATTAGTGCTTATCGGGGTGTTTGACCACTGTCATGAATGGCCTGGGTACAATTCCATCATTACTGCTTATAGGGCTGTGTGATCACTGTCATGAATGGCCTGGGTACAATTCCGTCATTAGTGCTTATAGGGCTGTGTGATCACTGCCATGAATGGCCTGGGTACAATTCCATCATTAGTGCATATCGAGCTGTGTAATCACTGCCATGAATGGCCTGTGTACAATTCCATCATTAATGCTTATCGGGCTGTGTGATCACTGCCATGAATGGCCTGGGTGCAATTCCGTCATTGGTGCTTATAGGGCTGTGTGATCACTGTCATGAATGGCCTGGGTACAATTCCATCATTAGTGCTTACCGAGCTGTGTAATCAGTGCCATGAATGGCCTTGCTACAAATCCATCATTTATATAGTGCTTATCAGGCTGTGTGATCACTGCCATGAATGACCTGGGTACAATTCCTTCATTAGTGCTTATCGGGGAGTTTGACCACTGCCATGAATGGCCTGGGTACAATTCCATCATTAGTGCTTATTGGGCTGTGTGATCACTGCCATGAATGGCCTGGGTACAATTCCTTCATTAGTGCTTATCGGGGTATTTGACCACTGCCATGAATGGCCGGGGTAGAATTCCATCATTAGTGCTTATCGGGCTGTGTGATCACTGCCATGAATGGCCTGGGTACAATTCCATCATTAGTGCTTATCGGAGTGTTTGACCACTGTCATGAATGGCCTGGGTACAATTCCATCATTAGTGCTTATAGGGCTTTGTGATCACTGCCATGAATGGCCTGGGTACAATTCCATCATTAGTGCTTATCGGGGTGTTTGACCACTGTCATGAATGGCCTGGGTACAATTCCATCATTAGTGCTTATAGGGCTGTGTGATCACTGTCATGAATGGCCTGGGTACAATTCCATCATTAGTGCTTATAGGGCAGTGTGATCACTGCCATGAATGGCCTGGGTACAATTCCATCATTAGTGCTTATAGGGCTGTGTGATCACTGCCATGAATGGCCTGGGTACAATTCCTTCATTAGTGCTTATAGGGCTGTGTGATCACTGTCATGAATGGCCTGGGTACAATTCCATCATTAGTGCTTATAGGGCTGTGTGATCACTGTCATGAATGGCCTGGGTACAATTCCATCATTAGTGCTTACCGAGCTGTGTAATCAGTGTCATGAATGGCCTTGGTACAAATCCATCATTTATATAGTGCTTATCAGGCTGTGTGATCATTGCCATGAATGACCTGGGTACAATTCCTTCATTAGTGCTTATCGGGGTGTTTGACCACTGCCATGAATGGCCTGGGTACAATTCCATCATTAGTGCTTATCGGGCTGTGTGATCACTGCGATGAATGGCCTGGGTACAATTCCATCATTAGTGCATATCGGGCTGTGTGATCACTGCCATGAATGGCCTGGGTACAATTCCATCATTAGTGCTTATCGGGGTGTTTGACCACTGTCATGAATGGCCTGGGTACAATTCCATCATTAGTGCTTATAGGGCTGTGTGATCACTGTCATGAATGGCCTGGGTACAATTCCATCATTAGTGCTTATAGGGCTGTGTGATCACTGCCATGAATGGCCTGGGTACAATTCTATCATTAGTGCTTATTGGGGTGTTTGACCACTGTCATGAAAGGCTTGGGTACAATTCCATCATTAGTGCTTATAGGGGTGTTTGACCACTGTCATGAAAGGCCTGGGTACAATTCCATCATTAGTGCTTATAGGGCTGTGTGATCACTGTCATGAATGGCCTGGGTATAATTCCATCATTAGTGCTTATAGGGCTGTGTGATCACTGTCGTGAATGGCCTGGGTACATTTCCATCATTAGTGCTTATAGGGCTGTGTGATCACTGTCATGAATGGCCTGGGTACAATTCCATCATTAGTGCTTACCGAGCTGTGTAATCAGTGTCATGAATGGCCTTGGTACAAATCCATCATTTATATAGTGCTTATCAGGCTGTGTGATCACTGCCATGAATGACCTGGGTACAATTCCTTCATTAGTGCTTATCGGGGTGTTTGACCACTGCCATGAATGGCCTGGGTACAATTCCATCATCAGTGCTTATCGGGCTGTGTGATCACTGCGATGAATGGCCTGGGTACAATTCCATCATTAGTGCATATCGGGCGGTGTGATCACTGCCATGAATGGCCTGGGTACAATTCCATCATTAGTCCTTATCGGGGTGTTTGACCACTGTCATGAATGGCCTGGGTACAATTCCATCATTAGTGCTTATAGGGCTGTGTGATCACTGTCATGAATGGCCTGGGTACAATTCCATCATTAGTGCTTATAGGGCTGTGTGATCACTGCCATGAATGTCCTGGGTACAATTCTATCATTAGTGCTTATTGGGGTGTTTGACCACTGTCATGAAAGGCCTGGGTACAATTCCATCATTAGTGCTTATAGGGGTGTTTGACCACTGTCATGAAAGGCCTGGGTACAATTCCATCATTAGTGCTTATAGGGCTGTGTGATCACTGTCATGAATGGCCTGGGTATAATGCCATCATTAGTGCTTATAGGGCTGTGTGATCACTGTCGTGAATGGCCTGGGTACATTTCCATCATTAGTGCTTATCGGGGTGTTTGACCACTGCCATGAATGGCCTGGGTACAATTCCATCATTAGTGCTTATCGGGCTGTGTGATCACTGCCATGAATGGCCTGGGTACAATTCCATCATTAGTGCTTATCGGAGTGTTTGACCACTGTCATGAAAGGCCTGGGTACAATTCCATCATCAGTGCTTATAGGGCTGTGTGATCACTGTCGTGAATGGCCTGGGTACAATTCCATTATTAGTGCTTATCGGGGTGTTTGACCACTGCCATGAATGGCCTGGGTACAATTCCATCATTAGTGCTTATCGGGCTGTGTGATCACTGTCATGAAAGGCCTGGGTACAATTCCATCATTAGTGCTTATAGGGCTGTGTGATCACTGTCATGGATGGCATGGATACAATTCCATCATTAGTGCTTATCTAGCTGTGTGATCGCTGTCATGAATGGCCTGGGTACAATTCCATCATTAGTGCTTATCGGGGTGTTTGACCACTGCCATGAATGGCCTGGGTACAATTCCATCATTAGTGCTTATAGGGCTGTGTGATCACTGCGATGAATGGCCTGGGTACAATTCCATCATTAGTGTCTATCGGGCTGTGTGATCACTGCCATGAATGGCCTGGGTACAATTCCATCATTAGTGCTTATCGGGGTGTTTGACCACTGTCATGAATGGCCTGGGTACAATTCCATCATTACTGCTTATAGGGCTGTGTGATCACTGTCATGAATGGCCTGGGTACAATTCCGTCATTAGTGCTTATAGGGCTGTGTGATCACTGCCATGAATGGCCTGGGTACAATTCCATCATTAGTGCATATCGAGCTGTGTAATCACTGCCATGAATGGCCTGTGTACAATTCCATCATTAATGCTTATCGGGCTGTGTGATCACTGCCATGAATGGCCTGGGTGCAATTCCGACATTGGTGCTTATAGGGCTGTGTGATCACTGTCATGAATGGCCTGGGTACAATTCCATCATTAGTGCTTACCGAGCTGTGTAATCAGTGCCATGAATGGCCTTGCTACAAATCCATCATTTATATAGTGCTTATCAGGCTGTGTGATCACTGCCATGATGACCTGGGTACAATTCCTTCATTAGTGCTTATCGGGGTGTTTGACCACTGCATTGAATGGCCTGGGTACAATTCCATCATTAGTGCTTATTGGGCTGTGTGATCACTGCGATGAATGGCCTGGGTACAATTCCTTCATTAGTGCTTATCGGGGTATTTGACCACTGCCATGAATGGCCGGGGTAGAATTCCATCATTAGTGCTTATCGGGCTGTGTGATCACTGCCATGAATGGCCTGGGTACAATTCCATCATTAGTGCTTATCGGGGTGTTTGACCACTGTCATGAATGGCCTGGGTACAATTCCATCATTAGTGCTTATAGGGCTGTGTGATCACTGTCATGAATGGCCTGGGTACAATTCCATCATTAGTGCTTATAGGGCTGTGTGATCACTGCCCTGAATGGCCTGGGTACAATTCCATCATTAGTGCTTATAGGGCTGTGTGATCACTGCCATGAATGGCCTGGGTACAATTCCTTCATTAGTGCTTATAGGGCTGTGTGATCACTGTCATGAATGGCCTGGGTACAATTCCATCATTAGTGCTTATAGGGCTGTGTGATCACTGTCATGAATGGCCTGGGTACAATTCCATCATTAGTGCTTACCGAGCTGTGTAATCAGTGTCATGAATGGCCTTGGTACAAATCCATCATTTATATAGTGCTTATCAGGCTGTGTGATCACTGCCATGAATGACCTGGGTACAATTCCTTCATTAGTGCTTATCGGGGTGTTTGACCACTGCCATGAATGGCCTGGGTACAATTCCATCATTAGTGCTTATCGGGCTGTGTGATCACTGCGATAAATGGCCTGGGTACAATTCCATCATTAGTGCATATCGGGCTGTGTGATCACTGCCATGAATGGCCTGGGTACAATTCCATCATTAGTGCTTATCGGGGTGTTTGACCACTGTCATGAATGGCCTGGGTACAATTCCATCATTAGTGCTTATAGGGCTGTGTGATCACTGTCATGAATGGCCTGGGTACAATTCCATCATTAGTGCATATAGGGCTGTGTGATCACTGCCATGAATGGCCTGGGTACAATTCTATCATTAGTGCTTATTGGGGTGTTTGACCACTGTCATGAAAGGCCTGGGTACAATTCCATCATTAGTGCTTATAGGGGTGTTTGACCACTGTCATGAAAGGCCTGGGTACAATTCCATCATTAGTGCTTATAGGGCTGTGTGATCACTGTCATGAATGGCCTGGGTATAATTCCATCATTAGTGCTTATAGGGCTGTGTGATCACTGTCGTGAATGGCCTGGGTACATTTCCATCATTAGTGCTTATAGGGCTGTGTGATCACTGTCATGAATGGCCTGGATACAATTCCATCATTAGTGCTTTCCGAGCTGTGTAATCAGTGTCATGAATGGCCTTGGTACAAATCCATCATTTATATAGTGCTTATCAGGCTGTGTGATCACTGCCATGAATGACCTGGGTACAATTCCTTCATTAGTGCTTTTCGGGGTGTTTGACCACTGCCATGAATGGCCTGGGTACAATTCCATCATTAGTGCTTATCGGGCTGTGTGATCACTGCGATGAATGGCCTGGGTACAATTCCATCATTAGTGCATATCGGGCGGTGTGATCACTGCCATGAATGGCCTGGGTACAATTCCATCATTAGTGCTTATTGGGGTGTTTGACCACTGTCATGAAAGGCCTGGGTACAATTCCATCATTAGTGCTTATAGGGGTGTTTGACCACTGTCATTAGTGCTTATAGGGGTGTTTGACCACTGTCATGAATGACCTGGGTACAATTCCATCATTAGTGCTTATAGGGCTGTGTGATCACTGTCATGAATGGCATGGATACATTTCCATCATTAGTGCTTATCTAGCTGTGTGATCGCTGTCATGAATGGCCTGGGTACAATTCCATCATTAGTGCTTATCGGGGTGTTTGATCACTGCCATGAATGGCCTGGGTACAATTCCATCATTAGTGCTTATAGGGCTGTGTGATCACTGCGATGAATGGCCTGGGTACAATTCCATCATTAGTGCCTATCGGGCTGTGTGATCACTGCCATGAATGGCCTGGGTACAATTCCATCATTAGTGCTTATCGGGGTGTTTGACCACTGTCATGAATGGCCTGGGTACAATTCCATCATTAGTGCTTATTGGGGTGTTTGACCACTGTCATGAAAGGCCTGGGTACAATTCCATCATTAGTGCTTATAGGGGTGTTTGACCACTGTCATGAAAGGCCTGGGTACAATTCCATCATTAGTGCTTATAGGGCTGTGTGATCACTGTCATGAATGGCCTGGGTATTATTCCATCATTAGTGCTTATAGGGCTGTGTGATCACTGTCGTGAATGGCCTGGGTACATTTCCATCATTAGTGCTTATCGGGGTGTTTGACCACTGCCATGAATGGCCTGGGTACAATTCCATCATTAGTGCTTATCGGGCTGTGTGATCACTGCCATGAATGGCCTGGGTACAATTCCATCATTAGTGCATATCGGAGTGTTTGACCACTGTCATGAAAGGCCTGGGTACAATTCCATCATCAGTGCTTATAGGGCTGTGTGATCACTGTCGTGAATGGCCAGGGTACAATTCCATTATTTGTGCTTATCGGGGTGTTTGACCACTGCCATGAATGGCCTGGGTACAATTCCATCATTAGTGCTTATCGGGCTGTGTGATCACTGTCATGAAAGGCCTGGGTACAATTCCATCATTAGTGCTTAAAGGGCTGTGTGATCACTGTCATGAATGGCATGGATACAATTCCATCATTAGTGCTTATCTAGCTGTGTGATCGCTGTCATGAATGGCCTGGGTACAATTCCATCATTAGTGCTTATCGGGGTGTTTGACCACTGCCATGAATGGCCTGGGTACAATTCCATCATTAGTGCTTATAGGGCTGTGTGATCACTGCGATGAATGGCCTGGGTACAATTCCATCATTAGTGATTATCGGGCTGTGTGATCACTGCCATGAATGGCCTGGGTACAATTCCATCATTAGTGCTTATCGGGGTGTTTGACCACTGTCATGAATGGCCTGGGTACAATTCCATCATTACTGCTTATAGGGCTGTGTGATCACTGTCATGAATGGCCTGGGTACAATTCCATCATTAGTGCTTATAGGGCTGTGTGATCACTGCCATGAATGGCCTGGATACAATTCCATCATTAGTGCTTATCGGGGTGTTTGACCACTGTCATGAAAGGCCTGGGTACAATTCCATCATTAGTGCTTATAGGGGTGTTTGACCACTGTCATAAAAGGCCTGGGTACAATTCCATCATTAGTGCTTATAGGGCTGTGTGATCACTGTCATGAATGACATGGATACAATTCCATCATTAGTGCTTATCTAGCTGTGTGATCGCTGTCATGAATGGCCTGGGTACAATTCCATCATTAGTGCTTATCGGGGTGTTTGACCACTGCCATGATTGGCCTGGGTACAATTCCATCATTAGTGCTTATAGGGCTGTGTGATCACTGTCATGAATGGCATGAATACATTTCCATCATTAGTGCTTATAGGGCTGTGTAATCACTGTCGTGCATGGCATGGATACATTTCCATCATTAGTGCTTGTCGAGCTGTGTAATCACTGCCATGAATGGCCTGTGTACAATTCCATCATTAATGCTTATCGGGCTGTGTGATCACTGCCATGAATGGCCTGGGTGCAATTCCGTCATTAGTGCTTATAGGGCTGTGTGATCACTGTCGTGAATGGCCTGGGTACAATTCCATCATTAGTGCTTATAGGGCTGTGTGATCACTGTCATGAATGGCCTGGGTACAATTCCATCATTAGTGCTTACCGAGCTGTGTACTCAGTGCCATGAATGGCCTTGGTACAAATCCATCATTTATATAGTGCTTATCAGGCTGTGTGATCACTGCGATGAATGGCCTGGGTACAATTCTTTCATTAGTGCTTATCGGGGTATTTGACCACTGCCATGAATGGCCTGGGTACAATTCCATCATTAGTGCTTATCGGGCTGTGTGATCACTGCGATGAATGGCCTGGGTACAATTTCTTCATTAGTGCTTATCGGGGTGTTTGAACACTGCCATGAATGGCCTGGGTACAATTCCATAATTAGTGCTTATCGGGCTGTGTGATCACTGCCATGAATGGCCTGGGTACAATTCCATCATTAGTGCTTATTGGGGTGTTTGACCACTGTCATGAATGGCCTGGGTACAATTCCATCATTAGTGCTTATAGGGCTGTGTGATCACTGTCATGAATGGCCTGGGTACAATTCCATCATTAGTGCTTATAGGGCTGTGTGATCACTATCATGAATGGCCTGGGTACAATTCTATCATTAGTGCTTATAGGACTGTGTGATCACTGCCATGAATGGCCTGGGTACAATTCCATCATTAGCGCTTATCGGGGTGTTTGACCACTGTCATGAAAGGCCTGGGTACAATTCCATCATTAGTGCTTATAGGGGTGTTTGACCACTGTCATGAAAGGCCTGGGTACAATTGCATCATTAGTGCTTATAGGGCTGTGTGATCACTGTCATGAATGGCCTGGGTGCAATTCCATCATTAGTGCTTATAGGGCTGTGTGATCACTGTCGTGATTGGCCTGGGTACACTTCCATCATTAGTGCTTATCGGGGTGTTTGACCACTGCCATGAATGTCCTGGGTACAATTCCATCATTAGTGCTTATCGGGCTGTGTGATCACTGCCATGAATGGCCTGGGTACAATTCCATCATTAGTGCTTATCGGAGTGTTTGACCACTGTCATGAAAGGCCTGGGTACAATTCCATCATTAGTGCTTATCGGGGTGTTTAACCACTGCCATGAATGGCCTGGGTACAATTCCATCATTAGTGCTTATCGGGCTGTGTGATCACTGCGATGAATGGCCTGGGTACAATTCCATCATTAGTGCATATCGGGCGGTGTGATCACTGCCATGAATGGCCTGGGTACAATTCCATCATTAGTGCTTATTGGGGTGTTTGACCACTGTCATGAAAGGCCTGGGTACAATTCCATCATTAGTGCTTATCGGGCTGTGTGATCACTGCGATGAATGGCCTGGGTACAATTCCATCATTAGTGCATATCGGGC
This sequence comes from Saccoglossus kowalevskii, assembly GCF_978046115.1. Classification (NCBI taxonomy): domain Eukaryota; kingdom Metazoa; phylum Hemichordata; class Enteropneusta; family Harrimaniidae; genus Saccoglossus; species Saccoglossus kowalevskii. The sequence continues at coordinate 35,324,759 of NC_140651.1, forward strand.
GGTGTGATCACTGCCATGAATGGCCTGGGTACAATTCCATCATTAGTGCTTATTGGGGTGTTTGACCACTGTCATGAAAGGCCTGGGTACAATTCCATCATTAGTGCTTATAGGGGTGTTTGACCACTGTCATTAGTGCTTATAGGGGTGTTTGACCACTGTCATGAATGACCTGGGTACAATTCCATCATTAGTGCTTATAGGGCTGTGTGATCACTGTCATGAATGGCCTGGATACAATTCCATCATTAGTGCTTTCCGAGCTGTGTAATCAGTGTCATGAATGGCCTTGGTACAAATCCATCATTTATATAGTGCTTATCAGGCTGTGTGATCACTGCCATGAATGACCTGGGTACAATTCCTTCATTAGTGCTTTTCGGGGTGTTTGACCACTGCCATGAATGGCCTGGGTACAATTCCATCATTAGTGCTTATCGGGCTGTGTGATCACTGCGATGAATGGCCTGGGTACAATTCCATCATTAGTGCATATCGGGCGGTGTGATCACTGCCATGAATGGCCTGGGTACAATTCCATCATTAGTGCTTATTGGGGTGTTTGACCACTGTCATGAAAGGCCTGGGTACAATTCCATCATTAGTGCTTATAGGGGTGTTTGACCACTGTCATTAGTGCTTATAGGGGTGTTTGACCACTGTCATGAATGACCTGGGTACAATTCCATCATTAGTGCTTATAGGGCTGTGTGATCACTGTCATGAATGGCATGGATACAATTCCATCATTAGTGCTTATCTAGCTGTGTGATCGCTGTCATGAATGGCCTGGGTACAATTCCATCATTAGTGCTTATCGGGGTGTTTGACCACTGCCATGAATGGCCTGGGTACAATTCCATCATTAGTGCTTATAGGGCTGTGTGATCACTGCGATGAATGGCCTGGGTACAATTCCATCATTAGTGCCTATCGGGCTGTGTGATCACTGCCATGAATGGCCTGGGTACAATTCCATCATTAGTGCTTATCGGGGTGTTTGACCACTGTCATGAATGGCCTGGGTACAATTCCATCATTAGTGCTTATTGGGGTGTTTGACCACTGTCATGAAAGGCCTGGGTACAATTCCATCATTAGTGCTTATAGGGGTGTTTGACCACTGTCATGAAAGGCCTGGGTACAATTCCATCATTAGTGCTTATAGGGCTGTGTGATCACTGTCATGAATGGCCTGGGTATAATTCCATCATTAGTGCTTATAGGGCTGTGTGATCACTGTCGTGAATGGCCTGGGTACATTTCCATCATTAGTGCTTATCGGGGTGTTTGACCACTGCCATGAATGGCCTGGGTACAATTCCATCATTAGTGCTTATCGGGCTGTGTGATCACTGCCATGAATGGCCTGGGTACAATTCCATCATTAGTGCATATCGGAGTGTTTGACCACTGTCATGAAAGGCCTGGGTACAATTCCATCATCAGTGCTTATAGGGCTGTGTGATCACTGTCGTGAATGGCCAGGGTACAATTCCATTATTTGTGCTTATCGGGGTGTTTGACCACTGCCATGAATGGCCTGGGTACAATTCCATCATTAGTGCTTATCGGGCTGTGTGATCACTGTAATGAAAGGCCTGGGTACAATTCCATCATTAGTGCTTAAAGGGCTGTGTGATCACTGTCATGAATGGCATGGATACAATTCCATCATTAGTGCTTATCTAGCTGTGTGATCGCTGTCATGAATGGCCTGGGTACAATTCCATCATTAGTGCTTATCGGGGTGTTTGACCACTGCCATGAATGGCCTGGGTACAATTCCATCATTAGTGCTTATAGGGCTGTGTGATCACTGCGATGAATGGCCTGGGTACAATTCCATCATTAGTGATTATCGGGCTGTGTGATCACTGCCATGAATGGCCTGGGTACAATTCCATCATTAGTGCTTATCGGGGTGTTTGACCACTGTCATGAATGGCCTGGGTACAATTCCATCATTACTGCTTATAGGGCTGTGTGATCACTGTCATGAATGGCCTGGGTACAATTCCATCATTAGTGCTTATAGGGCTGTGTGATCACTGCCATGAATGGCCTGGATACAATTCCATCATTAGTGCTTATCGGGGTGTTTGACCACTGTCATGAAAGGCCTGGGTACAATTCCATCATTAGTGCTTATAGGGGTGTTTGACCACTGTCATAAAAGGCCTGGGTACAATTCCATCATTAGTGCTTATAGGGCTGTGTGATCACTGTCATGAATGACATGGATACAATTCCATCATTAGTGCTTATCTAGCTGTGTGATCGCTGTCATGAATGGCCTGGGTACAATTCCATCATTAGTGCTTATCGGGGTGTTTGACCACTGCCATGATTGGCCTGGGTACAATTCCATCATTAGTGCTTATAGGGCTGTGTGATCACTGTCATGAATGGCATGAATACATTTCCATCATTAGTGCTTATAGGGCTGTGTAATCACTGTCGTGCATGGCATGGATACATTTCCATCATTAGTGCTTGTCGAGCTGTGTAATCACTGCCATGAATGGCCTGTGTACAATTCCATCATTAATGCTTATCGGGCTGTGTGATCACTGCCATGAATGGCCTGGGTGCAATTCCGTCATTAGTGCTTATAGGGCTGTGTGATCACTGTCGTGAATGGCCTGGGTACAATTCCATCATTAGTGCTTATAGGGCTGTGTGATCACTGTCATGAATGGCCTGGGTACAATTCCATCATTAGTGCTTACCGAGCTGTGTACTCAGTGCCATGAATGGCCTTGGTACAAATCCATCATTTATATAGTGCTTATCAGGCTGTGTGATCACTGCGATGAATGGCCTGGGTACAATTCTTTCATTAGTGCTTATCGGGGTATTTGACCACTGCCATGAATGGCCTGGGTACAATTCCATCATTAGTGCTTATCGGGCTGTGTGATCACTGCGATGAATGGCCTGGGTACAATTTCTTCATTAGTGCTTATCGGGGTGTTTGAACACTGCCATGAATGGCCTGGGTACAATTCCATAATTAGTGCTTATCGGGCTGTGTGATCACTGCCATGAATGGCCTGGGTACAATTCCATCATTAGTGCTTATTGGGGTGTTTGACCACTGTCATGAATGGCCTGGGTACAATTCCATCATTAGTGCTTATAGGGCTGTGTGATCACTGTCATGAATGGCCTGGGTACAATTCCATCATTAGTGCTTATAGGGCTGTGTGATCACTATCATGAATGGCCTGGGTACAATTCTATCATTAGTGCTTATAGGACTGTGTGATCACTGCCATGAATGGCCTGGGTACAATTCCATCATTAGCGCTTATCGGGGTGTTTGACCACTGTCATGAAAGGCCTGGGTACAATTCCATCATTAGTGCTTATAGGGGTGTTTGACCACTGTCATGAAAGGCCTGGGTACAATTGCATCATTAGTGCTTATAGGGCTGTGTGATCACTGTCATGAATGGCCTGGGTGCAATTCCATCATTAGTGCTTATAGGGCTGTGTGATCACTGTCGTGATTGGCCTGGGTACACTTCCATCATTAGTGCTTATCGGGGTGTTTGACCACTGCCATGAATGTCCTGGGTACAATTCCATCATTAGTGCTTATCGGGCTGTGTGATCACTGCCATGAATGGCCTGGGTACAATTCCATCATTAGTGCTTATCGGAGTGTTTGACCACTGTCATGAAAGGCCTGGGTACAATTCCATCATTAGTGCTTATCGGGGTGTTTAACCACTGCCATGAATGGCCTGGGTACAATTCCATCATTAGTGCTTATCGGGCTGTGTGATCACTGCGATGAATGGCCTGGGTACAATTTCTTCATTAGTGCTTATCGGGGTGTTTGACCACTGCCATGAATGGCCTGGGTACAATTCCATAATTAGTGCTTATCGGGCTGTGTGATCACTGCCATAAATGGCCTGGGTACAATTCCATCATTAGTGCTTATAGGGCTGTGTGATCACTGTCATGAATGGCATGGATACAATTCCATCATTAGTGCTTATCTAGCTGTGTGATCGCTGTCATGAATGGCCTGAGTACAATTCCATCATTAGTGCTTATCGGGGTGTTTGACCACTGCCATGATTGGCCTGGGTACAATTCCATCATTAGTGCTTATAGGGCTGTGTGATCACTGTCATGAATGGCATGGATACATTTCCATCATTAGTGCTTATAGGGCTGTGTAATCACTGTCGTGCATGGCATGGATACATTTCCATCATTAGTGCTTGTCGAGCTGTGTAATCACTGCCATGAATGGCCTGTGTACAATTCCATCATTAATGCTTATCGGGCTGTGTGATCACTGCCATGAATGGCCTGGGTGCAATTCCGTCATTAGTGCTTATAGGGCTGTGTGATCACTGTCGTGAATGGCCTGGGTACAATTCCATCATTAGTGCTTATAGGGCTGTGTGATCACTGTCATGAATGGCCTGGGTACAATTCCATCATTAGTGCTTACCGAGCTGTGTACTCAGTGCCATGAATGGCCTTGATACAAATCCATCATTTATATAGTGCTTATCAGGCTGTGTGATCACTGCGATGAATGGCCTGGGTACAATTCCTTCATTAGTGCTTATCGGAGTATTTGACCACTGCCATGAATGGCCTGGTTACAATTCCATCATTAGTGCTTATCGGGCTGTGTGATCACTGTGATGAATGGCCTGGGTACAATTTCTTCATTAGTGCTTATCGGGGTGTTTGACCACTGCCATGAATGGCCTGGGTACAATTCCATAATTAGTGCTTATCGGGCTGTGTGATCACTGCCATGAATGGCCTGGGTACAATTCCATCATTAGTGCTTATTGGGGTGTTTGACCACTGTCATGAATGGCCTGGGTACAATTCCATCATTAGTGCTTATAGGGCTGTGTGATCACTGTCATGAATGGCCTGGGTACAATTCCATCATTAGTGCTTATAGGGCTGTGTGATCACTATCATGAATGGCCTGGGTACAATTCTATCATTAGTGCTTATAGGGCTGTGTGATCACTGCCATGAATGGCCTGGGTACAATTCCATCATTAGTGCTTATCGGGGTGTTTGACCACTGTCATGAAAGGCCTGGGTACAATTCCATCATTAGTGCTTATAGGTGTGTGTGATCACTGTCATGAAAGGCCTGGGTACAATTCCAGGCCTTTGTGCTTATAGGGGTGTTTGACCACTGTCATGAAAGGCCTGGGTACAATTGCATCATTAGTGCTTATAGGGCTGTGTGATCACTGTCATGAATGGCCTGGGTGCAATTCCATCATTAGTGCTTATAGGGCTGTGTGATCACTGTCGTGATTGGCCTGGGTACACTTCCATCATTAGTGCTTATCGGGGTGTTTGACCACTGCCATGAATGTCCTGGGTACAATTCCATCATTAGTGCTTATCGGGCTGTGTGATCACTGCCATGAATGGCCTGGGTACAATTCCATCATTAGTGCTTATCGGAGTGTTTGACCACTGTCATGAAAGGCCTGGGTACAATTCCATCATTAGTGCTTATCGGGGTGTTTAACCACTGCCATGAATGGCCTGGGTACAATTCCATCATTAGTGCTTATCGGGCTGTGTGATCACTGCGATGAATGGCCTGGGTACAATTTCTTCATTAGTGCTTATCGGGGTGTTTGACCACTGCCATGAATGGCCTGGGTACAATTCCATAATTAGTGCTTATCGGGCTGTGTGATCACTGCCATAAATGGCCTGGGTACAATTCCATCATTAGTGCTTATAGGGCTGTGTGATCACTGTCGTGAATGGCCTGTGTACAATTCCATCATTAGTGCATATCGAGCTGTGTAATCACTGCCATGAATGGCCTGTGTACAATTCCATCATTAATGCTTATCGGGCTGTGTGATCACTGCCATGAATGACCTGGGTGCAATTCCGTCATTGGTGCTTATAGGGCTGTGTGATCACTGTCATGAATGGCCTGGGTACAATTCCATCATTAGTGCTTACCGAGCTGTGTAATCAGTGCCATGAATGGCCTTGGTACAAATCCATCATTTATATAGTGCTTATCAGGCTGTGTGATCACTGCCATGAATGACCTGGGTACAATTTCTTCATTAGTGCTTATCGGGGTGTTTGACCACTGCCATGAATGGCCTGGGTACAATTCCATCATTAGTGCTTATCGGGCTGTGTGACCACTGCCATGAATGGCCTGGGTACAATTCCTTCATTAGTGCTTATCGGGGTATTTGACCACTGCCATGAATGGCCTGGGTACAATTCCATCATTAGTGCTTATCGGGCTGTGTGATCACTGCCATGAATGGCCTGGGTACAATTCCATCATTAGTGCTTATCGGGGTGTTTGACCACTGTCATGAATGGCCTGGGTACAATTCCATCATTAGTGCTTATAGGGGTGTGTGATCACTGTCATGAATGGCCTGGGTACACTTCCATCATTAGTGCTTACCGAGCTGTGTAATCAGTGCCATGAATGGCCTTGGTACAAATCCATCATTTATATAGTGCTTATCAGGCTGTGTGATCACTGCCATGAATGACCTGGGTACAATTCCTTCATTAGTGCTTATCGGGGTGTTTGACCACTGCCATGATTGGCCTGGGTACAATTCCATCATTAGTGCTTATCGGGCTGTGTGATCACTGCGATGAATGGCCTGGGTACAATTCCATCATTAGTGCATATCGGGCTGTGTGATCACTGCCATGAATGGCCTGGGTACAATTCCATCATTAGTGCTTATAAGGCTGTGTGATCACTGTCATGAATGGCCTGGGTACAATTCCATCATTAGTGCTTATAAGGCTGTGTGATCACTGTCATGAATGGCCTGGGTACAATTCCATCATTAGTGCTTATAGGGCTGTGTGATCACTGCCATGAATGGCCTGGGTACAATTCCATCATTAGTGCTTATCGGGGTGCTTGACCACTGTCATGAAAGGCCTGGGTACAATTCCATCATTAGTGCTTATAGGGGTGTTTGACCACTGTCATAAAAGGCCTGGGTACAATTCCATCATTAGTGCTTATAGGGCTGTGTGATCACTGCCATGAATGGCCTGGGTACAATTCCATCATTAGTGCTTATCTAGCTGTGTGATCGCTGTCATGAATGGCCTGGGTACAATTCCATCATTAGTGCTTATCGGGGTGTTTGACCACTGCCATGATTGGCCTGGGTACAATTCCATCATTAGTGCTTATAGGGCTGTGTGATCACTGTCATGAATGGCATGGATACATTTCCATCATTAGTGCTTATAGGGCTGTGTAATCACTGTCGTGCATGGCCTGGGTACATTTCCATCATTAGTGCATATCGGGGTGTTTGACCACTGCCATGAATGGCCTGGGTACAATTCCATCATTAGTGCTTGTCGAGCTGTGTAATCACTGCCATGAATGGCCTGTGTACAATTCCATCATTAATGCTTATCGGGCTGTGTGATCACTGCCATGAATTGCCTGGGTGCAATTCCGTCATTAGTGCTTATAGGGCTGTGTGATCACTGTCGTGAATGGCCTGGGTACAATTCCATCGTTAGTGCTTATAGGGCTGTGTGATCACTGTCATGAATGGCCTGGGTACAATTCCATCATTAGTGCATACCGAGCTGTGTACTCAGTGCCATGAATGGCCTTGGTACAAATCCATCATTTATATAGTGCTTATCAGGCTGTGTGATCACTGCGATGAATGGCCTGGGTACAATTCCTTCATTAGTGCTTATCGGGGTATTTGACCACTGCCATGAATGGCCTGGGTACAATTCCATCATTAGTGCTTATCGGGCTGTGTGATCACTGCGATGAATGGCCTGGGTACAATTTCTTCATTAGTGCTTATAGGGATGTTTGACCACTGCCATGAATGGCCTGGGTACAATTCCATAATTAGTGCTTATCGGGCTGTGTGATCACTGCCATGAATGGCCTGGGTACAATTCCATCATTAGTGCTTACCAGGGTGTTTGACCACTGTCATGAATGGCCTGGGTACAATTCCATCATTAGTGCTTATAGGGCTGTGTGATCACTGTCATGAATGGCCTGGGTACAATTCCATCATTAGTGCTTATAGGGCTGTGTGATCACTATCATGAATGGCCTGGGTACAATTCTATCATTAGTGATTATAGGGCTGTGTGATCACTGCCATGAATGGCCTGGGTACAATTCCATCATTAGTGCTTATCGGGGTGTTTGACCACTGTCATGAAAGGCCTGGGTACAATTCCATCATTAGTGCTTATAGGTGTGTGTGATCACTGTCATGAAAGGCCTGGGTACAATTCCATCATTAGTGCTTATAGGGGTGTTTGACCACTGAAGTGAAAGGCCTGGGTACAATTGCATCATTAGTACTTATAGGGCTGTGTGATCATTGTCATGAATGGCCTGGGTGCAATTCCATCATTAGTGCTTATAGGGCTGTGTGATCACTGTCGTGAATGGCCTGGGTACACTTCCATCATTAGTGCTTATCGGGGTGTTTGACCACTGCCACGAATGTCCTGGGTACAATTCCATCATTAGTACTTATCGGGCTGTGTGATCACTGCCATGAATGGCATGGGTACAATTCCATCATTAGTGCTTATCGGAGTGATTGACCACTGTCATGAAAGGCCTGGGTACAATTCCATCATTAGTGCTTATCGGGGTGTTTAACCACTGCCATGAATGGCCTGGGTACAATTCCATCGTTAGTGCTTATCGGGCTGTGTGATCATTGCGATGAATGGCCTGGGTACAATTTCTTCATTAGTGCTTATCGGGGTGTTTGACCACTGCCATGAATGGCCTGGGTACAATTCCATCATTAGTGCTTATCGGGCTGTGTGATCACTGCCATGAATGGCCTGGGTACAATTTCATCATTAGTGCTTATAGGGCTGTGTGATCACTGTCATGAATGGCATGGATACAATTCCATCATTAGTGCTTAAAGGGCTGTGTGATCACTGTCATGCAAGGCCTGGGTACAATTCCATCATTAGTGCTTATCGGGCTGTGTGATCACTGTTATGAATGGCCTGGGTACAATTTCATCATTAGTGCTTATAGGGCTGTGTGATCACTGTCGTGAGTGGCCTGGGTACAATTCCATCATTAGTGCTTATCGGGCTGTGTGATCGCTGCCAGGAATGGCCTGGGTACAATTCCATCATTAGTGCTTATCGGGCTATGTGATCACTGTCATGAAAGGCCTGGGTACAATTCCATCATTAGTGCTTATCGGGCTGTGTGATCACTGTCATGAATGGCATGGATACAATTCCATCATTAGTGCTTATAGGGCTGTGTGATCACTGTCATGCAAGGCCTGGGTACAATTCCATCATTAGTGCTTATCGGGCTGTGTGATCACTGTCATGAATGGCCTGGGTACAATTCCATCATTAGTGCTTATAGGGCTGTGTGATCGCTGCCATGAATGGCCTGGGTACAATTCCATCATTAGTGCTTGTAGGGCTGTGTGATGACTGTCATGAAAGGCCTGGGTACAATTCCATCATTAGTGCTTATCGGTCTGTGTGATCACTGCCATGAATGGCCTGGGTACAATTCCATCATTAGTGCTTATAGGGCTGTGTGATCACTGCCATGAATGGCCTGGGTACAATTCCATCATTAGTGCTTATAGGGCTGTGTGATCACTGCCATGAATGGCCTGGGTACAATTCCATCATTAGTGCTTATAGGGCTGTGTGATCACTGCCATGAATGGCCTGGGTACAATTCCATCATTGGTGCTTATAGGAATGGGTGATCACTGCCATGAATGGCCTGGGTACAATTCCATCATTAGTGCTTATCGGAGTGTTTGACCACTGTCATGAAAGGCCTGGGTACAATTCCATCATTAGTGCTTATCGGGGTGTTTAACCACTGCCATGAATGGCCTGGGTACAATTCCATCTTTAGTGCTTATCGGGATGTGTGATCACTGCGATGAATGGCCTGGGTACAATTTCTTCATTAGTGCTTATCGGGGTGTTTGACCACTGCCATGAATGGCCTGGGTACAATTCCATAATTAGTGCTTATCGGGCTGTGTGATCACTGCCATGAATGGCCTGGGTACAATTCCATCATTAGTGCTTATCGGGGTGTTTGACCACTGTCATGAATGGCCTGGGTACAATTCCATCATTAGTGCTTATAGGGCTGTGTGATCACTGTCATGAATGGCCTGGGTACAATTCCATCATAAGTACTTATAGGGCTGTGTGATCACTGCCATGAATGGCCTGGGTACAATTCCATCATTAGTGCTTATAGGGCTGTGTGATCACTGTCATGAATGGCCTGGGTACAATTCCATCATTAGTGCTTATAGGGCTGTGTGATCACTGCCATGAATGGCCTGGGTACAATTCCATCATTAGTGCTTATCGGGGTGTTTGACCACTGTCATGAAAGGCCTGGGTACAATTCCATCATTAGTGCTTATAGGGGTGTGTGATCACTGTCATGAAAGGCCTGGGTACAATTCCATCATTAGTGCTTATAGGGGTGTTTGACCACTGTCATGAAAGGCCTGGGTACAATTGCATCATTAGTGCTTATAGGGCTGTGTGATCACTGTCATGAATGGCCTGGGTGCAATTCCATCATTAGTGCTTATAGGGCTGTGTGATCACTGTCGTGAATGGCCTGGGTACAATTCCATCATTAGTGCTTATCGGGGTGTTTGACCACTGCCATGAATGGCCTGGGTACAATTCCATCATTAGTGCTTATCGGGCTGTGTGATCACTGCCATGAATGGCCTGGGTACAATTCCATCATTAGTGCTTATCGGGCTGTGTGATCACTGTCATGAAAGGCCTGGGTACAATTCCATCATTAGTGCTTATCGGGCTGTGTGATCACTGCCATGAATGGCATGGATACAATTCCATCATTAGTGCTTATCGGGGTTTTTGACCACTGCCATGAATGGCCTGGGTACAATTCCATCATTAGTGCTTATCGGGCTGTGTGATCACTGCCATGAATGGCCTGGGTACAATTTCATCATTAGTGCTTATAGGGCTGTGTGATCACTGTCATGAATGGCATGGATACAATTCCATCATTAGTGCTTATAGGGGTGTTTGACCACTGTCATGAAAGGCCTGGGTACAATTGCATCATTAGTGCTTATAGGGCTGTGTGATCACTGTCATGAATGGCCTGGGTGCAATTCCATCATTAGTGCTTATATGGCTGTGTGATCACTGTCGTGAATGGCTTGGGTACAATTCCATCATTAGCGCTTATCGGGGTGTTTGACCACTGCCATGAATGGCCTGGGTACAATTCCAACATTAGTGCTTATCGGTCTGTGTGATCACTGCCATGAATGGCCTGGGTACAATTCCATCATTAGTGCTTATCGGAGTGTTTGACCACTGTCATGAAAGGCCTGGGTACAATTCCATCATTAGTGCTTATAGGGCTGTGTGATCACTGTCGTGAATGGCCTGGGTACAATTCCATTATTAGTGCTTATCGGGGTGTTTGACCACTGCCATGAATGGCCTGGGTACAATTCCATCATTAGTGCTTATCGGGCTATGTGATCACTCTCATGAAAGGCCTGGGTATAATTGCATCATTAGTGCTTATCGGGCTGTGTGATCACTGCCATGAATGGCATCGATACAATTCCATCATTAGTGCTTATCGGGGTGTTTGACCACTGCCATGAATGGCCTGGGTACAATTCCATCATTAGTGCTTATCGGGCTGTGTGATCACTGCCATGAATGGCCTGGGTACAATTTCATCATTAGTGCTTATAGGGCTGTGTGATCACTGTCATGAATGGCATGGATACAATGCCATCATTAGTGCTTATAGGGCTGTGTGATCACTGTCGTGCAAGGCCTGGGTACAATTCCATCATTAGTGCTTATCGGGCTGTGTGATCACTGTCATGAATGGCCTGGGTACAATTCCATCATTAGTGCTTATAGGGCTGTGTGATCACTGTCGTGAGTGGCCTGGGTACAATTCCATCATTAGTCCTTATCGGGCTGTGTGATCGCTGCCATGAATGGCCTGGGTACAATTCCATCATTAGTGCTTATCGGGGTGTTTGACCACTGCCATGAATGGCCTGGGTACAATTCCATCATTAGTGCTTGTAGGGCTGTGTGATCACTGTCATGAAAGGCCTGGGTACAATTCCATCATTAGTACTTATCGGTCTGTGTGATCACTGCCATGAATGGCCTGGGTACAATTCCATCATTAGTGCTTATAGGGCTGTGTGATCACTGCCATGAATGGCCTGGGTACAATTTCATCATTAGTGCTTATAGGGCTGTGTGATCACTGTCATGAATGGCATGGATACAATTCCATCATTAGTGCTTATAGGGGTGTTTGACCACTGTCATGAAAGGCCTGGGTACAATTGCATCATTAGTGCTTATAGGGCTGTGTGATCACTGTCATGAATGGCCTGGGTGCAATTCCATCATTAGTGCTTATAGAGCTGTGTGATCACTGTCGTGAATGGCCTGGGTACAATTTCATCATTAGTGCTTATCGGGGTGTTTGACCACTGCCATGAATGGCCTGGGTACAATTCCATCATTAGTGCTTATCGGGCTGTGTGATCACTGTCATGAAAGGCCTGGGTACAATTCCATCATTAGTGCTTATCGTCCTGTGTGATCACTGCCATGAATGGCCTGGGCACAATTCCATCATTAGTGCATATAGGGCTGTGTGATCACTGCCATGAATGGCCTGGGTACAATTCCATCATTAGTGCTTATAGGGATGTGTGATCACTGCCATGAATGGCCTGGGTACAATTCCATCATTGGTGCTTATAGGGCTGGGTGATCACTGCCATGAATGGCCTGGGTACAATTCCATTATTAGTGCTTATCGGGGTGTTTGACCACTGCCATGATGAATGGCCTGGATACAATTCCATCATTAGTGCTTATCGGGCTGTGTGATCACTGTCATGAAAGGCCTGAGTACAATTCCATCATTAGTGCTTATCGGGCTGTGTGATCACTGCCATGAATGGCATGGATACAATTCCATCATTAGTGCTTATCGGGGTGTTTGACCACTGCCATGAATAGCCTGGGTACAATTCCGTCATTAGTGCTTATCGGGCTGTGTGATCACTGCCATGAATGGCCTGGGTACAATTTCATCATTAGTGTTTATAGGGCTGTGTGATCACTGTCATGAATGGCATGGATACAATTCCATCATTAGTGCTTATAGGGGTGTTTGACCACTGTCATGAAAGGCCTGGGTACAATTGCATCATTAGTGCTTATAGGGCTGTGTGATCACTGTCATGAATGGCCTGGGTGCAATTCCATCATTAGTGCTTATAGGGCTGTGTGATCACTGTCGTGAATGGCCTGGGTACAATTCCATCATTAGTGCTTATCGGGGTGTTTGACCACTGCCATGAATGGCCTGGGTACAATTCCATCATTAGTGCTTATCGGGCTGTGTGATCACTGTCATGAATGGCATGGATACAATTCCATCATTAGTGCTTATAGGGGTGTTTGACCACTGTCATGAAAGGCCTGGGTACAATTGCATCATTAGTGCTTATAGGGCTGTGTGATCACTGTCATGAATGGCCTGGGTGCAATTCCATCATTAGGGCTGTGTGATCACTGTCGTGAATGGCCTGGGTACAATTCCATCATTAGTGCTTATCGGGGTGTTTGACCACTGCCATGAATGGCCTGGGTACAATTCCATCATTAGTGCTTATCGGGCTGTGTGATCACTGTCATGAAAGGCATGGGTACAATTCCATCATTAGTGCTTATCGGGCTGTATGATCACTGCCATGAATGGCATGGATACAATTCCATCATTAGTGCTTATCGGGGTGTTTGACCACTGCCATGAATGGCCAGGGTACAATTCCATCATTAGTGCTTATCGGGCTGTGTGATCACTGCCATGAATGGCATGGATACAATTCCATCATTAGTGCTTATAGGTGCTGTGTGACCACTGCCATGAATGGCCTGGGTACAATTTCATCATTAGTGCTTATAGGGCTGTGTGATCACTGTCATGAATGGCATGGATACAATTCCATCATTTGTGCTTATAGGTGCTGTGTGATCACTGTCATGCAAGGCCTGGGTACAATTCCATCATTAGTGCTTATCGGGCTGTGTGATCACTGTCATGAATGGCCTGGGTACAATTCCATCATTAGTGCTTATAGGGCTGTGTGATCACTGTCGTGAGTGGCCTGGGTACAATTCCATCATTAGTGCTTATCGGGCTGTGTGATCGCTGCCATGAAAGGCCTGGGTACAATTCCATCATTAGTGCTTATCGGGCTGTGTGATCACTGCCATGAATGGCATGGATACAATTCCATCATTAGTGCTTATCGGGGTGTTTGACCACTGCCATGAATGGCCTGGGTACAATTCCATCATTAGTGTTTATCGGGCTGTGTGATCACTGTCATGAAAGGCCTGGGTACAATTCCATCATTAGTGCTTATCGGGCTGTGTGATCACTGTCATGAAAGGCCTGGGTACAATTCCATCATTAGTGCTTATCGGGCTGTGTGATCACTGCCATGAATGGCCTGGGCACAATTCCATCATTAGTGCTTATAGGGCTGTGCGATCACTGCCATGAATGGCCTGGGTACAATTCCATCATTAGTGCTTATAGGGATGTGTGATCACTGCCATGAATGGCCTGGGTACAATTCTATCATTGGTGCTTATAGGGCTGGGTGATCACTGCCATGAATGGCCTGGGTACAATTCCATTATTAATGCTTATCGGGGTGTTTGACCACTCCCATGAATGGCCTGGGTACAATTCCATCATTAGTGCTTATAGGGCTGTGTGATCACTGTCATGAAAGGCCTGGCTACAATTCCATCATTGGTGCTTATAGGGCTGGGTGATCACTGCCATGAATGGCCTGGGTACAATTCCATCATTGGTGCTTATCGGGCTGTGTGATCACTGCCATGAATGGCATGGATACAATTCCATCATTAGTGCTTATCGGGGTGTTTGACCACTGCCATGAATGGCCTGGGTACAATTCCATCATTAGTGCTTATCGGGCTGTGTGATCACTGCCATGAATGGCCTGGGTACAATTCCATCATTAGTGCTTATAGGGCTGTGTGATCACTGTCGTGAATGGCCTGGGTACAATTTCATCATTAGTGCTTATAGGGCTGTGTGATCACTGCCATGAATGGCCTGGGTACAATTCCATCATTAGTGCTTATAGGGCTGTGTGATCACTGCCATGAATGGCCTGGGTACAATTCCATCATTGGTGCTTATAGGCCTGGGTGATCACTGCCATGAATGGCCTGGGTACAATTCCATTATTAGTGCTTATCGGGGTGTTTGACCACTGCCATGAATGGCCTGGGTACAATTCCATCATTAGTGCTTATCGGGCTGTGTGATCACTGTCATGAAAGGAATGGGTACAATTCCATCATTAGTGCTTATCGGGCTGTGTGATCACTGCCATGAATGGCATGGATACAATTCCATCATTAGTGCTTATCGGGGTGCTTGACCACTGCCATGAATGGCCTGGGAACAATTCCATCATTAGTGCTTATCGGGCTGTGTGATCACTGTCATGAAAGGAATGGGTACAATTCCATCATTAGTGCTTATCGGGCTGTGTGACCACTGCCATGAATGACATGGATACAATTCCATCATTAGTGCTTACCGAGCTGTGTAATCAGTGCCATGAATGGCCTTGGTACAAATCCATCATTTATATAGTGCTTATCAGGCTGTGTGATCACTGCCATGACTGACCTGGGTACAATTTCTTCATTAGTGCTTATCGGGGTGTTTGACCACTGCCATGAATGGCCTGGGTACAATTCCATCATTAGTGCTTATCGGGCTGTGTGACCACTGCCATGAATGGCCTGGGTACAATTCCTTCATTAGTGCTTATCGGGGTATTTGACCACTGCCATGAATGGCCTGGGTACAATTCCATCATTAGTGCTTATCGGGCTGTGTGATCTCTGCCATGAATGGCCTGGGTACAATTCCATCATTAGTGCTTATCGGGGTGTTTGACCACTGTCATGAATGGCCTGGGTACAATTCCATCATTAGTGCTTATAGGGCTGTGTGATCACTGTCATGAATGGCCTGGGTACACCTCCATCATTAGTGCTTACCGAGCTGTGTAATCAGTGCCATGAATGGCCTTGGTACAAATCCATCATTTATATAGTGCTTATCAGGCTGTGTGATCACTGCCATGAATGACCTGGGTACAATTCCTTCATTAGTGCTTATCGGGGTGTTTGACCACTGCCATGATTGGCCTGGGTACAATTCCATCATTAGTGCTTATCGGGCTGTGTGATCACTGCGATGAATGGCCTGGGTACAATTCCATCATTAGTGCATATCGGGCTGTGTGATCACTGCCATGAATGGCCTGGGTACAATTCCATCATTAGTGCTTATAAGGCTGTGTGATCACTGTCATGAATGGCCTGGGTACAATTCCATCATTAGTGCTTATAAGGCTGTGTGATCACTGTCATGAATGGCCTGGGTACAATTCCATCATTAGTGCTTATAGGGCTGTGTGATCACTGCCATGAATGGCCTGGGTACAATTCCATCATTAGTGCTTATCGGGGTGCTTGACCACTGTCATGAAAGGCCTGGGTACAATTCCATCATTAGTGCTTATAGGGGTGTTTGACCACTGTCATAAAAGGCCTGGGTACAATTCCATCATTAGTGCTTTTCGGGGTGTTTGACCACTGCCATGAATGGCCTGGGTACAATTCCATCATTAGTGCTTATCGGGCTGTGTGATCACTGCCATGAATGGCCTGGGTACAATTCCATCATTAGTGCTTATCGGGCTGTGTGATCACTGTCATGAAAGGCCTGGGTACAATTCCATCATTAGTGCTTATCGGGCTGTGTGATCACTGCCATGAATGGCATGGATACAATTCCATCATTAGTGCTTATCGGGGTTTTTGACCACTGCCATGAATGGCCTGGGTACAATTCCATCATTAGTGCTTATCGGGCTGTGTGATCACTGCCATGAATGGCCTGGGTACAATTTCATCATTAGTGCTTATAGGGCTGTGTGATCACTGTCATGAATGGCATGGATACAATTCCATCATTAGTGCTTATAGAGGTGTTTGACCACTGTCATGAAAGGCCTGGGTACAATTGCATCATTAGTGCTTATAGGGCTGTGTGATCACTGTCATGAATGGCCTGGGTGCAATTCCATCATTAGTGCTTATATGGCTGTGTGATCACTGTCGTGAATGGCCTGGGTACAATTCCATCATTAGTGCTTATCGGGGTGTTTGACCACTGCCATGAATGGCCTGGGTACAATTCCAACATTAGTGCTTATCGGTCTGTGTGATCACTGCCATGAATGGCCTGGGTACAATTCCATCATTAGTGCTTATCGGAGTGTTTGACCACTGTCATGAAAGGCCTGGGTACAATTCCATCATTAGTGCTTATAGGGCTGTGTGATCACTGTCGTGAATGGCCTGGGTACAATTCCATTATTAGTGCTTATCGGGGTGTTTGACCACTGCCATGAATGGCCTGGGTACAATTCCATCATTAGTGCTTATCGGGCTATGTGATCACTCTCATGAAAGGCCTGGGTATAATTGCATCATTAGTGCTTATCGGGCTGTGTGATCACTGCCATGAATGGCATCGATACAATTCCATCATTAGTGCTTATCGGGGTGTTTGACCACTGCCATGAATGGCCTGGGTACAATTCCATCATTAGTGCTTATCGGGCTGTGTGATCACTGCCATGAATGGCCTGGGTACAATTTCATCATTAGTGCTTATAGGGCTGTGTGATCACTGTCATGAATGGCATGGATACAATTCCATCATTAGTGCTTATAGGGCTGTGTGATCACTGTCGTGCAAGGCCTGGGTACAATTCCATCATTAGTGCTTATCGGGCTGTGTGATCACTGTCATGAATGGCCTGGGTACAATTCCATCATTAGTGCTTATAGGGCTGTGTGATCACTGTCGTGAGTGGCCTGGGTACAATTCCATCATTAGTCCTTATCGGGCTGTGTGATCGCTGCCATGAATGGCCTGGGTACAATTCCATCATTAGTGCTTATCGGGGTGTTTGACCACTGCCATGAATGGCCTGGGTACAATTCCATCATTAGTGCTTGTAGGGCTGTGTGATCACTGTCATGAAACGCCTGGGTACAATTCCATCATTAGTACTTATCGGTCTGTGTGATCACTGCCATGAATGGCCTGGGTACAATTCCATCATTAGTGCTTATAGGGCTGTGTGATCACTGCCATGAATGGCCTGGGTACAATTCCATCATTAGTGCTTATAAGGCTGTGTGATCACTGTCATGAATGGCCTGGGTACAATTCCATCATTAGTGCTTATAGGGCTGTGTGATCACTGCCATGAATGGCCTGGGTACAATTCCATCATTAGTGCTTATCGGGGTGCTTGACCACTGTCATGAAAGGCCTGGGTACAATTCCATCATTAGTGCTTATAGGGGTGTTTGACCACTGTCATAAAAGGCCTGGGTACAATTCCATCATTAGTGCTTTTCGGGGTGTTTGACCACTGCCATGAATGGCCTGGGTACAATTCCATCATTAGTGCTTATCGGGCTGTGTGATCACTGCCATGAATGGCTTGGGTACAATTCCATCATTAGTGCTTATCGGGCTGTGTGATCACTGTCATGAAAGGCCTGGGTACAATTCCATCATTAGTGCTTATCGGGCTGTGTGATCACTGCCATGAATGGCATGGATACAATTCCATCATTAGTGCTTATCGGGGTTTTTGACCACTGCCATGAATGGCCTGGGTACAATTCCATCATTAGTGCTTATCGGGCTGTGTGATCACTGCCATGAATGGCCTGGGTACAATTTCATCATTAGTGCTTATAGGGCTGTGTGATCACTGTCATGAATGGCATGGATACAATTCCATCATTAGTGCTTATAGAGGTGTTTGACCACTGTCATGAAAGGCCTGGGTACAATTCCATCATTAGTGCTTATAGGGCTGTGTGATCACTGTCGTGAATGGCCTGGGTACAATTCCATTATTAGTGCTTATCGGGGTGTTTGACCACTGCCATGAATGGCCTGGGTACAATTCCATCATTAGTGCTTATCGGGCTATGTGATCACTCTCATGAAAGGCCTGGGTATAATTGCATCATTAGTGCTTATCGGGCTGTGTGATCACTGCCATGAATGGCATCGATACAATTCCATCATTAGTGCTTATCGGGGTGTTTGACCACTGCCATGAATGGCCTGGGTACAATTCCATCATTAGTGCTTATCGGGCTGTGTGATCACTGCCATGAATGGCCTGGGTACAATTTCATCATTAGTGCTTATAGGGCTGTGTGATCACTGTCATGAATGGCATGGATACAATTCCATCATTAGTGCTTATAGGGCTGTGTGATCACTGTCGTGCAAGGCCTGGGTACAATTCCATCATTAGTGCTTATCGGGCTGTGTGATCACTGTCATGAATGGCCTGGGTACAATTCCATCATTAGTGCTTATAGGGCTGTGTGATCACTGTCGTGAGTGGCCTGGGTACAATTCCATCATTAGTCCTTATCGGGCTGTGTGATCGCTGCCATGAATGGCCTGGGTACAATTCCATCATTAGTGCTTATCGGGGTGTTTGACCACTGCCATGAATGGCCTGGGTACAATTCCATCATTAGTGCTTGTAGGGCTGTGTGATCACTGTCATGAAACGCCTGGGTACAATTCCATCATTAGTACTTATCGGTCTGTGTGATCACTGCCATGAATGGCCTGGGTACAATTCCATCATTAGTGCTTATAGGGCTGTGTGATCACTGCCATGAATGGCCTGGGTACAATTCCATCATTAGTGCTTATAAGGCTGTGTGATCACTGTCATGAATGGCCTGGGTACAATTCCATCATTAGTGCTTATAGGGCTGTGTGATCACTGCCATGAATGGCCTGGGTACAATTCCATCATTAGTGCTTATCGGGGTGCTTGACCACTGTCATGAAAGGCCTGGGTACAATTCCATCATTAGTGCTTATAGGGGTGTTTGACCACTGTCATAAAAGGCCTGGGTACAATTCCATCATTAGTGCTTTTCGGGGTGTTTGACCACTGCCATGAATGGCCTGGGTACAATTCCATCATTAGTGCTTATCGGGCTGTGTGATCACTGCCATGAATGGCTTGGGTACAATTCCATCATTAGTGCTTATCGGGCTGTGTGATCACTGTCATGAAAGGCCTGGGTACAATTCCATCATTAGTGCTTATCGGGCTGTGTGATCACTGCCATGAATGGCATGGATACAATTCCATCATTAGTGCTTATCGGGGTTTTTGACCACTGCCATGAATGGCCTGGGTACAATTCCATCATTAGTGCTTATCGGGCTGTGTGATCACTGCCATGAATGGCCTGGGTACAATTTCATCATTAGTGCTTATAGGGCTGTGTGATCACTGTCATGAATGGCATGGATACAATTCCATCATTAGTGCTTATAGAGGTGTTTGACCACTGTCATGAAAGGCCTGGGTACAATTGCATCATTAGTGCTTATAGGGCTGTGTGATCACTGTCATGAATGGCCTGGGTGCAATTCCATCATTAGTGCTTATATGGCTGTGTGATCACTGTCGTGAATGGCCTGGGTACAATTCCATCATTAGTGCTTATCGGGGTGTTTGACCACTGCCATGAATGGCCTGGGTACAATTCCAACATTAGTGCTTATCGGTCTGTGTGATCACTGCCATGAATGGCCTGGGTACAATTCCATCATTAGTGCTTATCGGAGTGTTTGACCACTGTCATGAAAGGCCTGGGTACAATTCCATCATTAGTGCTTATAGGGCTGTGTGATCACTGTCGTGAATGGCCTGGGTACAATTCCATTATTAGTGCTTATCGGGGTGTTTGACCACTGCCATGAATGGCCTGGGTACAATTCCATCATTAGTGCTTATCGGGCTATGTGATCACTCTCATGAAAGGCCTGGGTATAATTGCATCATTAGTGCTTATCGGGCTGTGTGATCACTGCCATGAATGGCATCGATACAATTCCATCATTAGTGCTTATCGGGGTGTTTGACCACTGCCATGAATGGCCTGGGTACAATTCCATCATTAGTGCTTATCGGGCTGTGTGATCACTGCCATGAATGGCCTGGGTACAATTTCATCATTAGTGCTTATAGGGCTGTGTGATCACTGTCATGAATGGCATGGATACAATTCCATCATTAGTGCTTATAGGGCTGTGTGATCACTGTCGTGCAAGGCCTGGGTACAATTCCATCATTAGTGCTTATCGGGCTGTGTGATCACTGTCATGAATGGCCTGGGTACAATTCCATCATTAGTGCTTATAGGGCTGTGTGATCACTGTCGTGAGTGGCCTGGGTACAATTCCATCATTAGTCCTTATCGGGCTGTGTGATCGCTGCCATGAATGGCCTGGGTACAATTCCATCATTAGTGCTTATCGGGGTGTTTGACCACTGCCATGAATGGCCTGGGTACAATTCCATCATTAGTGCTTGTAGGGCTGTGTGATCACTGTCATGAAAGGCCTGGGTACAATTCCATCATTAGTACTTATCGGTCTGTGTGATCACTGCCATGAATGGCCTGGGTACAATTCCATCATTAGTGCTTATAGGGCTGTGTGATCACTGCCATGAATGGCCTGGGTACAATTCCATCATTAGTGCTTATAGGGCTGTGTGATCACTGTCGTGAATGGCCTGGGTACAATTTCATCATTAGTGCTTATAGGGCTGTGTGATCACTGCCATGAATGGCCTGGGTACAATTCCATCATTAGTGCTTATAGGGCTGTGTGATCACTGCCATGAATGGCCTGGGTACAATTCCATCATTGGTGCTTATAGGCCTGGGTGATCACTGCCATGAATGGCCTGGGTACAATTCCATTATTAGTGCTTATCGGGGTGTTTGACCACTGCCATGAATGGCCTGGGTACAATTCCATCATTAGTGCTTATCGGGCTGTGTGATCACTGTCATGAAAGGAATGGGTACAATTCCATCATTAGTGCTTATCGGGCTGTGTGATCACTGCCATGAATGGCATGGATACAATTCCATCATTAGTGCTTATCGGGGTGCTTGACCACTGCCATGAATGGCCTGGGAACAATTCCATCATTAGTGCTTATCGGGCTGTGTGATCACTGCCATGAATGGCCTGGGTACAATTTCATCATTAGTGCTTATAGGGCTGTGTGATCACTGTCATGAATGGCATGGATACAATTCCATCATTAGTGCTTATAGGGGTGTTTGACCACTGTCATGAAAGGCCTGGGTACAATTGCATCATTAGTGCTTATAGGGCTGTGTGATCACTGTCATGAATGGCCTGGGTGCAATTCCATCATTAGTGCTTATAGGGCTGTGTGATCACTGTCGTGAATGGCCTGGGTACAATTTCATCATTAGTGCTTATCGGGGTGTTTGACCACTGCCATGAATGGCCTGGGTACAATTCCATCATTAGTGCTTATCGGGCTGTGTGATCACTGTCATGAAAGGCCTGGGTACAATTCCATCATTAGTGCTTATCGTCCTGTGTGATCACTGCCATGAATGGCCTGGGCACAATTCCATCATTAGTGCTTATAGGGCTGTGTGATCACTGCCATGAATGGCCTGGGTACAATTCCATCATTAGTGCTTATAGGGATGTGTGATCACTGCCATGAATGGCCTGGGTACAATTCCATCATTGGTGCTTATAGGGCTGGGTGATCACTGCCATGAATGGCCTGGGTACAATTCCATTATTAGTGCTTATCGGGGTGTTTGACCACTGCCATGATGAATGGCCTGGATACAATTCCATCATTAGTGCTTATCGGGCTGTGTGATCACTGTCATGAAAGGCCTGAGTACAATTCCATCATTAGTGCTTATCGGGCTGTGTGATCACTGCCATGAATGGCATGGATACAATTCCATCATTAGTGCTTATCGGGGTGTTTGACCACTGCCATGAATAGCCTGGGTACAATTCCGTTATTAGTGCTTATCGGGCTGTGTGATCACTGCCATGAATGGCCTGGGTACAATTTCATCATTAGTGTTTATAGGGCTGTGTGATCACTGTCATGAATGGCATGGATACAATTCCATCATTAGTGCTTATAGGGGTGTTTGACCACTGTCATGAAAGGCCTGGGTACAATTGCATCATTAGTGCTTATAGGGCTGTGTGATCACTGTCATGAATGGCCTGGGTGCAATTCCATCATTAGTGCTTATAGGGCTGTGTGATCACTGTCGTGAATGGCCTGGGTACAATTCCATCATTAGTGCTTATCGGGGTGTTTGACCACTGCCATGAATGGCCTGGGTACAATTCCATCATTAGTGCTTATCGGGCTGTGTGATCACTGTCATGAATGGCATGGATACAATTCCATCATTAGTGCTTATAGGGGTGTTTGACCACTGTCATGAAAGGCCTGGGTACAATTGCATCATTAGTGCTTATAGGGCTGTGTGATCACTGTCATGAATGGCCTGGGTGCAATTCCATCATTAGGGCTGTGTGATCACTGTCGTGAATGGCCTGGGTACAATTCCATCATTAGTGCTTATCGGGGTGTTTGACCACTGCCATGAATGGCCTGGGTACAATTCCATCATTAGTGCTTATCGGGCTGTGTGATCACTGTCATGAAAGGCATGGGTACAATTCCATCATTAGTGCTTATCGGGCTGTATGATCACTGCCATGAATGGCATGGATACAATTCCATCATTAGTGCTTATCGGGGTGTTTGACCACTGCCATGAATGGCCAGGGTACAATTCCATCATTAGTGCTTATCGGGCTGTGTGATCACTGCCATGAATGGCATGGATACAATTCCATCATTAGTGCTTATAGGTGCTGTGTGACCACTGCCATGAATGGCCTGGGTACAATTTCATCATTAGTGCTTATAGGGCTGTGTGATCACTGTCATGAATGGCATGGATACAATTCCATCATTTGTGCTTATAGGTGCTGTGTGATCACTGTCATGCAAGGCCTGGGTACAATTCCATCATTAGTGCTTATCGGGCTGTGTGATCACTGTCATGAATGGCCTGGGTACAATTCCATCATTAGTGCTTATAGGGCTGTGTGATCACTGTCGTGAGTGGCCTGGGTACAATTCCATCATTAGTGCTTATCGGGCTGTGTGATCGCTGCCATGAAAGGCCTGGGTACAATTCCATCATTAGTGCTTATCGGGCTGTGTGATCACTGCCATGAATGGCATGGATACAATTCCATCATTAGTGCTTATCGGGGTGTTTGACCACTGCCATGAATGGCCTGGGTACAATTCCATCATTAGTGTTTATCGGGCTGTGTGATCACTGTCATGAAAGGCCTGGGTACAATTCCATCATTAGTGCTTATCGAGCTGTGTGATCACTGTCATGAAAGGCCTGGGTACAATTCCATCATTAGTGCTTATCGGGCTGTGTGATCACTGCCATGAATGGCCTGGGCACAATTCCATCATTAGTGCTTATAGGGCTGTGCGATCACTGCCATGAATGGCCTGGGTACAATTCCATCATTAGTGCTTATAGGGATGTGTGATCACTGCCATGAATGGCCTGGGTACAATTCTATCATTGGTGCTTATAGGGCTGGGTGATCACTGCCATGAATGGCCTGGGTACAATTCCATTATTAATGCTTATCGGGGTGTTTGACCACTGCCATGAATGGCCTGGGTACAATTCCATCATTAGTGCTTATAGGGCTGTGTGATCACTGTCATGAAAGGCCTGGCTACAATTCCATCATTGGTGCTTATAGGGCTGGGTGATCACTGCCATGAATGGCCTGGGTACAATTCCATCATTGGTGCTTATCGGGCTGTGTGATCACTGCCATGAATGGCATGGATACAATTCCATCATTAGTGCTTATCGGGGTGTTTGACCACTGCCATGAATGGCCTGGGTACAATTCCATCATTAGTGCTTATCGGGCTGTGTGATCACTGCCATGAATGGCCTGGGTACAATTTCATCATTAGTGCTTATAGGGCTGTGTGATCACTGTCATGAATGGCATGGATACAATTCCATCATTAGTGCTTATCGGGGTGTTTGACCACTGCCATGAATGGCCAGGGTACAATTCCATCATTAGTGCTTATCGGGCTATGTGATCACTGTCATGAATGGCCTGGGTGCAATTCCATCATTAGGGCTGTGTGATCACTGTCGTGAATGGCCTGGGTACAATTCCATCATTAGTGCTTATCGGGGTGTTTGACCACTGCCATGAATGGCCGGGGTACAATTCCATCATTAGTGCTTATCGGGCTGTGTGATCACTGTCATGAAAGGCATGGGTACAATTCCATCATTAGTGCTTATCGGGCTGTGTGATCACTGCCATGAATGGCATGGATACAATTCCATCATTAGAGCTTATCGGGGTGTTTGACCACTGCCATGAATGGCCAGGGTACAATTCCATCATTAGTGCTTATCGGACTGTGTGATCACTGCCATGAATGGCCTGGGTACAATTTCATCATTAGTGCTTATAGGGCTGTGTGATCACTGTCATAAATGGCATGGATACAATTCCATCATTAGTGCTTATAGGTGCTGTGTGATCACTGTCATGCAAGGCCTGGGTACAATTCTATCATTAGTGCTTATAGGGATGTGTGATCACTGCCATGAATGGCCTGGGTACAATTATATCATTGGTGCTTATAGGGCTGGGTGATCACTGCCATGAATGGCCTGGGTACAATTCCATTATTAGTGCTTATCGGGGTTTTTGACCACTGCCATGAATGGCCTGGGTACAATTCCATCATTAGTGCTTATCGGGCTGTGTGATCACTGTCATGAAAGGCCTGGCTACAATTCCATCATTGGTGCTTATAGGGCTGGGTGATCACTGCCATGAATGGCCTGGGTACAATTCCATCATTGGTGCTTATCGGGCTGTGTGATCACTGCCATGAATGGCATGGATACAATTCCATCATTAGTGCTTATCGGGGTGTTTGACCACTGCCATGAATGGCCTGGGTACAATTCCATCATTAGTGCTTATCGGGCTGTGTGATCACTGCCATGAATGGCCTGGGTACAATTTCATCATTAGTGCTTATAGGGCTGTGTGATCACTGTCATGAATGGCATGGATACAATTCCATCATTAGTGCTTATCGGGGTGTTTGACCACTGCCATGAATGGCCAGGGTACAATTCCATCATTAGTGCTTATCGGGCTGTGTGATCACTGTCATGAATGGCCTGGGTGCAATTCCATCATTAGGGCTGTGTGATCACTGTCGTGAATGGCCTGGGTACAATTCCATCATTAGTGCTTATCGGGGTGTTTGACCACTGCCATGAATGGCCTGGGTACAATTCCATCATTAGTGCTTATCGGGCTGTGTGATCACTGTCATGAAAGGCATGGGTACAATTCCATCATTAGTGCTTATCGGGCTGTGTGATCACTGCCATGAATGGCATGGATACAATTCCATCATTAGTGCTTATCGGGGTGTTTGACCACTGCCATGAATGGCCAGGGTACAATTCCATCATTAGTGCTTATCGGGCTGTGTGATCACTGCCATGAATGGCCTGGGTACAATTTCATCATTAGTGCTTATAGGGCTGTGTGATCACTGTCATGAATGGCATGGATACAATTCCATCATTAGTGCTTATAGGTGCTGTGTGATCACTGTCATGCAAGGCCTGGGTACAATTCCATCATTAGTGCTTATCGGGCTGTGTGATCACTGTCATGAATGGCCTGGGTGCAATTCCATCATTAGTGCTTATAGGGCTGTGTGATCACTGTCGTGAGTGGCCTGGGTACAATTCCATCATTAGTGCTTATCGGGCTGTGTGATCGCTGCCATGAAAGGCCTGGGTACAATTCCATCATTAGTGCTTATCGGGCTGTGTGATCACTGCCATGAATGGCATGGATACAATTCCATCATTAGTGCTTATCGGGGTGTTTGACCACTGCCATGAATGGCCTGGGTACAATTCCATCATTAGTGCTTATCGGGCTGTGTGATCACTGTCATGAAAGGCCTGGGTACAATTCCATCATTAGTGCTTATCGGGCTGTGTGATCACTGTCATGAAAGGCCTGGGTACAATTCCATCATTAGTGCTTATCGGGCTGTGTGATCACTGCCATGAATGGCCTGGGCACAATTCCATCATTAGTGCTTATAGGGCTGTGTGATCACTGCCATGAATGGCCTGGGTACAATTCCATCATTAGTGCTTATAGGGATGTGTAATCACTGCCATGAATGGCCTGGGTACAATTCTATCATTGGTGCTTATAGGGCTGGGTGATCGCTGCCATGAATGGCCTGGGTACAATTCCATTATTAGTGCTTATCAGGGTGTTTGACCACTGCCATGAATGGCCTGGGTACAATTCCATCATTAGTGCTTATCGGGCTGTGTGATCACTGTCATGAAAGGCCTGGCTACAATTCCATCATTGGTGCTTATAGGGCTGGGTGATCACTGCCATGAATGGCCTGGGTACAATTCCATCATTGGTGCTTATCGGGCTGTGTGATCACTGCCATGAATGGCATGGATACAATTCCATCATTAGTGCTTATCGGGGTGTTTGACCACTGCCATGAATGGCCTGGGTACAATTCCATCATTAGTGCTTATCGGGCTGTGTGATCACTGCCATGAATGGCCTGGGTACAATTTCATCATTAGTGCTTATAGGGCTGTGTGATCACTGTCATGAATGGCATGGATACAATTCCATCATTAGTGCTTATAGGGGTGTTTGACCACTGTCGTGAAAGGCCTGGGTACAATTGCATCATTAGTGCTTATAGGGCTGTGTGATCACTGTCATGAATGGCCTGGGTGCAATTCCATCATTAGTGCTTATAGGGCTGTGTGATCACTGTCGTGAATGGCCTGGGTACAATTCCATCATTAGTGCTTATCGGGGTGTTTGACCACTGCCATGGATGGCCTGTGTACAATTCCATCATTAGTGCTTATCGGGCTGTGTGATCACTGTCATGAAAGGCATGGGTACAATTCCATCATTAGTGCTTATCGGGCTGTGTGATCACTGCCATAAATGGCATGGATACAATTCCATCATTAGTGCTTATCGGGGTGTTTGACCACTGCCATGAATGGACTGGGTACAATTCCATCATTAGTGCTTATCGGGCTGTGTGATCACTGCCATGAATGGCCTGGGTACAATTTCATCATTAGTGCTAATAGGGCTGTGTGATCACTGTCATGAATGGCATGGATACAATTCCATCATTAGTGCTTATAGGGCAGTGTGATCTCTGTCATGCAAGGCCTGGGTACAATTCCATCATTAGTGCTTATCGGGCTGTGTGATCACTGTCATGAATGGCCTGGGTACAATTCCATCATTAGTGCTTATAGGGCTGTGTGATCACTGTCGTGAAAGGCCTGGGTACAATTCCATCATTAGTGCTTATCGGGCTGTGTGATCGCTGCCATGAATGGCCTGGGTACAATTCCATCATTAGTGCTTATCGGGGTGTTTGACCACTGCCATGAATGGCCTGGGTACAATTCCATCATTAGTGCTTGTAGGGCTGTGTGATCACTGTCATGAAAGGCCTGGGTACAATTCCATCATTAGTGCTTATAGGGCTGTGTGATCACTATCATGAATGGCCTGGGTACAATTCCATCATTAGTGCTTATCGGGCTGTGTGATCACTGTCATGAAAGGCATGGGTACAATTCCATCATTAGTGCTTATAAGGCTGTGTGATCACTGTCGTGAATGGCATGGGTACAATTCCATCATTAGTGCTTATAGGGCTGTGCGATCACTGTCATGAATGGCCTGTGTACAATTCCATCATTAGTACTTATAGGGCTGTGTGATCACTGTCATGAATGGCCTGGGTACAATTCCACCATTAGTACTTATAGGGCTGTGTGATCACTGTCATGAATGGCCTGGGTACAATTCCATCATTAGTACTTATAGGGCTGTGTGATCACTGTCATGCAAGGCCTGGGTACAATTCCATCATTAGTGCTTATCGGGGTGTGTGATCACTGTCATGAATGGCCTGGGTACAATTCCATCATTAGTGCTTATAAGGCTGTGTGATCACTGTCGTGAATGGCCTGGGTACAATTCCATCATTAGTGCTTATAGGGCTGTGCGATCACTGTCATGAATGGCCTGTGTACAATTCCATCATTAGTACTTATAGGGCTGTGTGATCACTGTCATGAATGGCCTGGGTACAATTCCATCATTAGTACTTATAGGGCTGTGCGATCACTGTCATGAATGGCCTGGGTACAATTCCATCATTAGTACTTATAGGGCTGTGTGATCACTGTCATGAAAGGCCTGGGTACAATTCCATCATTAGTGCTTATAGCGCTGTGTGATCACTGTCATGAATGGCCTGGGTACAATTCCTTCATTAGTGCTTATCAGGGTGTTTGACCACTGCCATGAAAGGCCTGGGTACAATTCCATCATTAGTGCTTATAGGGCTGTGTGATCACTGCCATGAATGGCCTGGGTACAATTCCATCATTAGTGCTTATCAGGGTGTTTGACCACTGTCATGAAAGGCCTGTGTACAATTCCACCATTAGTACTTATAGGGCTGTGTGATCACTGTCATGAATGGCCTGGGTACAATTCCATCATTAGTACTTATAGGGCTGTGTGATCACTGTCATGCAAGGCCTGGGTACAATTCCATCATTAGTGCTTATCGGGGTGTGTGATCACTGTCATGAATGGCCTGGGTACAATTCCATCATTAGTGCTTATAAGGCTGTGTGATCACTGTCGTGAATGGCCTGGGTACAATTCCATCATTAGTGCTTATAGGGCTGTGCGATCACTGTCATGAATGGCCTGTGTACAATTCCATCATTAGTACTTATAGGGCTGTGTGATCACTGTCATGAATGGCCTGGGTACAATTCCATCATTAGTACTTATAGGGCTGTGCGATCACTGTCATGAATGGCCTGGGTACAATTCCATCATTAGTACTTATAGGGCTGTGTGATCACTGTCATGAAAGGCCTGGGTACAATTCCATCATTAGTGCTTATAGCGCTGTGTGATCACTGTCATGAATGGCCTGGGTACAATTCCTTCATTAGTGCTTATCAGGGTGTTTGACCACTGCCATGAAAGGCCTGGGTACAATTCCATCATTAGTGCTTATAGGGCTGTGTGATCACTGCCATGAATGGCCTGGGTACAATTCCATCATTAGTGCTTATCAGGGTGTTTGACCACTGTCATGAAAGGCCTGTGTACAATTACATCATTTGTGCCTATAGGTCTGTGTGATCACTGCCATGAATGGCCTGGGTACAATTCCATCATTAGTGCTTATCGGGCTGTGTGATCACTGCCATGAATGGCCTGGGTACAATTCCATCATTAGTGCTTATAGGGCTGTGTGATCACTGCCATGAATGGCCTGGGTACAATTCCATCATTAGTGCTTATCGGGCTGTGTGATCACTGTCATGAAAGGCCTGGGTACAATTCCATCATTAGTGCTTATAGAGCTGTGTGATCACTGTCGTGAATGGCCTGGGTACAATTCCATCATTAGTGATTATCGGGGTGTTTGACAACTGCCATGAATGGCCTGGGTACAATTCCATCATTAGTGTTTATAGGGCTGTGTGATCACTGTCATGATTGGCCTGGGTACAATTCCATCATTAGTGCTTATAGGGCTGTGTGATCTCCGCCATGAATGGCGTGGGTACAATTCAATCATTAGTGCTTATAAGGCTGTGTGATCACTTTCGTGAATGGCCTGGGTACAATTCCATCATTAGTACTTATAGGGCTGTGTGATCCCTGTCATGAAAGGCCTGGCTACAATTCCATCATTAGTGCTTATAGGGCTGTGTGATCGCTGTCGTGAATGGCCTGGGTACAATTCCATCATTAGTACTTATAGGGCTGTGTGATCACTGTCATGAATGGCCTGGGTACAATTCCATCATTAGTACTTATAGGGCTGTGTGATCACTGTCATGAATGGCCTGGGTACAATTCCATCATTAGTGCTTATAAGGCTGTGTGATCACTGTCGTGAATGGCCTGGGTACAATTCCATCATTAGTGCTTATAGGGCTGTGCGATCACTGTCATGAATGGCCTGTGTACAATTCCATCATTAGTACTTATAGGGCTGTGTGATCACTGTCATGAATGGCCTGGGTACAATTCCACCATTAGTACTTATAGGGCTGTGTGATCACTGTCATGAATGGCCTGGGTACAATTCCATCATTAGTACTTATAGGGCTGTGTGATCACTGTCATGAATGGCCTGGGTACAATTCCATCATTAGTACTTATAGGGCTGTGTGATCACTGTCATTCAAGGCCTGGGTACAATTCCATCATTAGTGCTTATCGGGGTGTGTGATCACTGTCATGAATGGCCTGGGTACAATTCCATCATTAGTGCTTATAAGGCTGTGTGATCACTGTCGTGAATGGCCTGGGTACAATTCCATCATTAGTGCTTATAGGGCTGTGCGATCACTGTCATGAATGGCCTGTGTACAATTCCATCATTAGTACTTATAGGGCTGTGTGATCACTGTCATGAATGGCCTGGGTACAATTCCATCATTAGTACTTATAGGGCTGTGCGATCACTGTCATGAATGGCCTGGGTACAATTCCATCATTAGTACTTATAGGGCTGTGTGATCACTGTCATGAAAGGCCTGGGTACAATTCCATCATTAGTGCTTATAGCGCTGTGTGATCACTGTCATGAATGGCCTGGGTACAATTCCTTCATTAGTGCTTATCAGGGTGTTTGACCACTGCCATGAAAGGCCTGGGTACAATTCCATCATTAGTGCTTATAGGGCTGTGTGATCACTGCCATGAATGGCCTGGGTACAATTCCATCATTAGTGCTTATCAGGGTGTTTGACCACTGTCATGAAAGGCCTGTGTACAATTACATCATTTGTGCCTATAGGTCTGTGTGATCACTGCCATGAATGGCCTGGTACAATTCCATCATTAGTGCTTATCGGGGTGTTTGACCACTGTCATGAAAGTCCTGGGTACAATTCCCTCATTAGTGCTTATAGGGCTGTGTGATCACTGCCATGAATGGCCTGGGTACAATTCCATCATTAGTGCTTATAGGGCTGTGTGATCAATGTCGTGAATGGCCTGGGTACAATTCCATCATTAGTACTTATAGGGCTGTGTGATCACTGTCGTGAATGGCCTGGGTACAATTCCATCATTAGTGCTTATAGGGCTGTGCGATCACTGTCATGAATGGCCTGGGTACAATTCCATCATTAGTGCTTATAGGGCTGTGTGATCACTGTCATGAATGGCATGGATACAATTCCATCATTGGTGCTTATAGGGCTGGGTGATCACTGCCATGAATGGCATGGGTACAATTCCATCATTAGTGCTTATAGGGCAGTGTGATCACTGTCATGCAAGGCCTGGGTACAATTCCATCATTAGTGCTTATAAGGCTGTGTGATCACTGTCATGAATGGCCTGGGTACAATTCCATCATTAGTGCTTATCGGGGTGTGTGATCACTGTCATGAAAGGCCTGGGTACAATTCCATCATTAGTGCTTATAGCGCTGTGTGATCACTGTCATGAATGGCCTGGGTACAATTCCATCATTAGTGCTTATCGGGCTGTGTGATCGCTGCCATGAATGGCCTGGGTACAATTCCATCATTATTGCTTATCGGGGTGTTTGACCACTGCCATGAATGGCCTGGGTACAATTCCATCATTAGTGCTTATAGGGCTGTGTGATCACTGCCATGAATGGCCTGGGTACAATTCCATCATTAGTGCTTATAGGGCTGTATGATCACTGTCATGAAAGGCCTGGGTACAATTCCATCATTAGTGCTTATAGGGCTGTGTGATCACTGCCATGAATGGCCTGGGTACAATTCCATCATTGGTGCTTATAGGGCTGGGTGATCACTGCCATGAATGGCCTGGGTACAATTCCATCATTAGTGCTTATCGGGCTGTGTGATCACTGCCATGAATGGCCTGGGTACAATTCCATCATTAGTGCTTATAGGGCTGTGTGATCACTGCCATGAATGGCCTGGGTACAATTCCATCATTAGTGCTTATCGGGCTGTGTGATCACTGTCATGAAAGGCCTGGGTACAATTCCATCATTAGTGTTTATAGGGCTGTGTGATCACTGTCATGATTGGCCTGGGTACAATTCCATCATTAGTGCTTATAGGGCTGTGTTATCTCCGCCATGAATGGCGTGGGTACAATTCAATCATTAGTGCTTATAAGGCTGTGTGATCACTTTCGTGAATGGCCAGGGTACAATTCCATCATTAGTACTTATAGGGCTGTGTGATCACTGTCATGAAAGGCCTGGGTACAATTCCATCATTAGTGCTTATAGGGCTGTGTGATCGCTGTCGTGAATGGCCTGGGTACAATTCCATCATTAGTACTTATAGGGCTGTGTGATCACTGTCGTGAATGGCCTGGGTACAATTCCATCATTAGTACTTATAGGGCTGTGTGATCACTGTCATGAATGGCCTGGGTACAATTCCATCATTAGTGCTTATAAGGCTGTGTGATCACTGTCGTGAATGGCCTGGGTACAATTCCATCATTAGTGCTTATAGGGCTGTGCGATCACTGTCATGAATGGCCTGTGTACAATTCCATCATTAGTACTTATAGGGCTGTGTGATCACTGTCATGAATGGCCTGGGTACAATTCCACCATTAGTACTTATAGGGCTGTGTGATCACTGTCATGAATGGCCTGGGTACAATTCCATCATTAGTACTTATAGGGCTGTGTGATCACTGTCATGAATGGCCTGGGTACAATTCCATCATTAGTACTTATAGGGCTGTGTGATCACTGTCATGCAAGGCCTGGGTACAATTCCATCATTAGTGCTTATCGGGGTGTGTGATCACTGTCATGAATGGCCTGGGTACAATTCCATCATTAGTGCTTATAAGGCTGTGTGATCACTGTCGTGAATGGCCTGGGTACAATTCCATCATTAGTGCTTATAGGGCTGTGCGATCACTGTCATGAATGGCCTGTGTACAATTCCATCATTAGTACTTATAGGGCTGTGTGATCACTGTCATGAATGGCCTGGGTACAATTCCATCATTAGTACTTATAGGGCTGTGCGATCACTGTCATGAATGGCCTGGGTACAATTCCATCATGAGTACTTATAGGGCTGTGTGATCACTGTCATGAAAGGCCTGGGTACAATTCCATCATTAGTGCTTATAGCGCTGTGTGATCACTGTCATGAATGGCCTGGGTACAATTCCTTCATTAGTGCTTATCAGGTTGTTTGACCACTGCCATGAAAGGCCTGGGTACAATTCCATCATTAGTGCTTATAGGGCTGTGTGATCACTGCCATGAATGGCCTGGGTACAATTCCATCATTAGTGCTTATCAGGGTGTTTGACCACTGTCATGAAAGGCCTGTGTACAATTCCATCATTTGTGCCTATAGGTCTGTGTGATCACTGCCATGAATGGCCTGGGTACAATTCCATCATTAGTGCTTATCGGGGTGTTTGACCACTGTCATGAAAGTCCTGGGTACAATTCCCTCATGAGTGCTTATAGGGCTGTGTGATCACTGCCATGAATGGCCTGGGTACAATTCCATCATTAGTGCTTATAGGGCTGTGTGATCAATGTCGTGAATGGCCTGGGTACAATTCCATCATTAGTACTTATAGGGCTGTGTGATCACTGTCATGAATGGCCTGGGTACAATTCCATCATTAGTACTTATAGGGCTGTGTGATCACTGTCGTGAATGGCCTGGGTACAATTCCATCATTAGTGCTTATAGGGCTGTGCGATCACTGTCATGAATGGCCTGGGTACAATTCCATCATTAGTGCTTATAGGGCTGTGTGATCACTGTCATGAATGGCATGGATACAATTCCATCATTGGTGCTTATAGGGCTGGGTGATCACTGCCATGAATGGCATGGGTACAATTCCATCATTAGTGCTTATAGGGCAGTGTGATCACTGTCATGCAAGGCCTGGGTACAATTCCATCATTAGTGCTTATAAGGCTGTGTGATCACTGTCATGAATGGCCTGGGTACAATTCCATCATTAGTGCTTATCGGTGTGTGTGATCACTGTCATGAAAGGCCTGGGTACAATTCCATCATTAGTGCTTATAGCGCTGTGTGATCACTGTCATGAATGGCCTGGGTACAATTCCTTCATTAGTGCTTATCGGGGTGTTTGACCACTGCCATGAAAGGCCTGGGTACAATTCCATCATTAGTGCTTATAGGGCTGTGTGATCACTGTCATGAATGGCCTGGGTACAATTCCATCATTAGTATTTATAGGGCTGTGCGATCACTGTCATGAATGGCCTGGGTACAATTCCATCATTAGTACTTATAGGGCTGTGTGATCACTGTCATGAAAGGCCTGGGTACAATTCCATCATTAGTGCTTATAGCGCTGTGTGATCACTGTCATGAATGGCCTGGGTACAATTCCTTAATTAGTGCTTATCGGGGTGTTTGACCACTGCCATGAAAGGCCTGGGTACAAATCCATCATTAGTGCTTATCGGGCTGTGTGATCACTGTCATGAAAGGCCTGGGTACAATTCCATCATTAGTGCTTATCGAGCTGTGTGATCACTGCCATAAATGCCTGGGTACAATTTCATCATTTGTGCTTATAGGGCTGTGTGATCACTGTCATGAAAGGCCTGGGTACAATTCCATCATTAGTGCTTATCGGGCTGTGTGATCACTGTCATGAATGGCCTGGGTACAATTCCATCACTAGTGCTTATAGGGCTGTGTGATCACTGTCGTAAATGGCCTGGGTACAATTCCATCATTAGTGCTTATCGGGCTGTGTGATCACTGCCATGAATGGCCTGGGTACAATTCCATCATTAGTGCTTATCGGGGTGTTTGACCACTGCCATGAATGGCCTGGGTACAATTCCATCATTAGTGCTTATCGGGCTGTGTGATCACTGCCATGAATGGCCTGGGTACAATTTCATCATTAGTGCTTATAGGGCTGTGTGATCAATGTCGTGAATGGCCTGGGTACAATTCGATCATTAGTGCTTATCGGGCTGTGTGATCACTGTCATGAAAGGCCTGGGTACAATTCCATCTTTAGTGCTTATAGGGCTGTGTGATCACTGCCGTGAATGGCCTAGGTACAATTCCATCGTTAGTGCTTATCGGGCTGTGTGATCACTGCCATGAAAGGCCAGGGTACAATTTCATCATTAGTGCTTATAGGGCTGTGTGATCGCTGTCGTGAATGGCCTGGGTACAATTCCATCATTAGTACTTATAGGGCTGTGTGATCACTGTCATGAATGGCCTGGGTACAATTCCATCATTAGTACTTATAGGGCTGTGTGATCACTGTCATGAATGGCCTGGGTACAATTCCATCATTAGTGCTTATAAGGCTGTGTGATCACTGTCGTGAATGGCCTGGGTACAATTCCATCATTAGTGCTTATAGGGCTGTGCGATCACTGTCATGAATGGCCTGTGTACAATTCCATCATTAGTACTTATAGGGCTGTGTGATCACTGTCATGAATGGCCTGGGTACAATTCCATCATTAGTACTTATAGGGCTGTATGATCACTGTCATGAATGGCCTGGGTACAATTCCATCATTAGTACTTATAGGGCTGTGTGATCACTGTCATTAATGGCCTGGGTACAATTCCATCATTAGTACTTATAGGGCTGTGTGATCACTGTCATGAATGGCCTGGGTACAATTCCATCATTAGTACTTATAGGGCTGTGTGATCACTGTCATGAATGGCCTGGGTACAATTCCATCATTAGTACTTATAGGGCTGTGTGATCACTGTCATGCAAGGCCTGGGTACAATTCCATCATTAGTGCTTATCGGGGTGTGTGATCACTGTCATGAATGGCCTGGGTACAATTCCATCATTAGTGCTTATAAGGCTGTGTGATCACTGTCGTGAATGGCCTGGGTACAATTCCATCATTAGTGCTTATAGGGCTGTGCGATCACTGTCATGAATGGCCTGTGTACAATTCCATCATTAGTACTTATCGGGCTGTGTGATCACTGTCATGAATGGCCTGGGTACAATTCCATCATTAGTACTTATAGGGCTGTGCGATCACTGTCATGAATGGCCTGGGTACAATTCCATCATTAGTACTTATAGGGCTGTGTGATCACTGTCATGAAAGGCCTGGGTACAATTCCATCATTAGTGCTTATAGCGCTGTGTGATCACTGTCATGAATGGCCTGGGTACAATTCCTTCATTAGTGCTTATCAGGGTGTTTGACCACTGCCATGAAAGGCCTGGGTACAATTCCATCATTAGTGCTTATAGGGCTGTGTGATCACTGCCATGAATGGCCTGGGTACAATTCCATCATTAGTGCTTATCAGGGTGTTTGACCACTGTCATGAAAGGCCTGTGTACAATTCCATCATTTGTGCCTATAGGTCTGTGTGATCACTGCCATGAATGGCCTGGGTACAATTCCATCATGAGTGCTTATCGGGGTGTTTGACCACTGTCATGAAAGTCCTGGGTACAATTCCCTCATTAGTGCTTATAGGGCTGTGTGATCACTGCCATGAATGGCCTGGGTACAATTCCATCATTAGTGCTTATAGGGCTGTGTGATCAATGTCGTGAATGGCCTGGGTACAATTCCATCATTAGTACTTATAGGGCTGTGTGATCACTGTCATGAATGGCCTGGGTACAATTCATCATTAGTGCTTATCGGGCTGTGTGATCGCTGCCATGAATGGCCTGGGTACAATTCCATCATTATTGCTTATCGGGGTGTTTGACCACTGCCATGAATGGCCTGGGTACAATTCCATCATTAGTGCTTATAGGGCTGTGTGATCACTGCCATGAATGGCCTGGGTACAATTCCATCATTAGTGCTTATAGGGCTGTGTGATCACTGTCATGAAAGGCCTGGGTACAATTCCATCATTAGTGCTTATAGGGCTGTGTGATCACTGCCATGAATGGCCTGGGTACAATTCCATCATTGGTGCTTATAGGGCTGGGTGATCACTGCCATGAATGGCCTGGGTACAATTCCATCATAGTGCTTATCGGGCTGTGTGATCACTGCCATGAATGGCCTGGGTACAATTCCATCATTAGTGCTTATAGGGCTGTGTGATCACTGCCATGAATGGCCTGGGTACAATTCCATCATTAGTGCTTATCGGGCTGTGTGATCACTGTCATGAAAGGCCTGGGTACAATTCCATCATTAGTGCTTATAGAGCTGTGTGATCACTGTCGTGAATGGCCTGGGTACAATTCCATCATTAGTGATTATCGGGGTGTTTGACAACTGCCATGAATGGCCTGGGTACAATTCCATCATTAGTGTTTATAGGGCTGTGTGATCACTGTCATGATTGGCCTGGGTACAATTCCATCATTAGTGCTTATAGGGCTGTGTGATCTCCGCCATGAATGGCGTGGGTACAATTCAATCATTAGTGCTTATAAGGCTGTGTGATCACTTTCGTGAATGGCCTGGGTACAATTCCATCATTAGTACTTATAGGGCTGTGTGATCACTGTCATGAAAGGCCTGGGTACAATTCCATCATTAGTGCTTATAGGGCTGTGTGATCGCTGTCGTGAATGGCCTGGGT
The DNA here is from genome assembly GCF_978046115.1 of Saccoglossus kowalevskii. NCBI lineage: Eukaryota > Metazoa > Hemichordata > Enteropneusta > Harrimaniidae > Saccoglossus > Saccoglossus kowalevskii. The sequence goes on from NC_140651.1 coordinate 35,363,726, forward strand.
ACAATTCCATCATTAGTACTTATAGGGCTGTGTGATCACTGTCATGAATGGCCTGGGTACAATTCCATCATTAGTACTTATAGGGCTGTGTGATCACTGTCATGAATGGCCTGGGTACAATTCCATCATTAGTGCTTATAAGGCTGTGTGATCACTGTCGTGAATGGCCTGGGTACAATTCCATCATTAGTGCTTATAGGGCTGTGCGATCACTGTCATGAATGGCCTGTGTACAATTCCATCATTAGTACTTATAGGGCTGTGTGATCACTGTCATGAATGGCCTGGGTACAATTCCACCATTAGTACTTATAGGGCTGTGTGATCACTGTCATGAATGGCCTGGGTACAATTCCATCATTAGTACTTATAGGGCTGTGTGATCACTGTCATGAATGGCCTGGGTACAATTCCATCATTAGTACTTATAGGGCTGTGTGATCACTGTCATGCAAGGCCTGGGTACAATTCCATCATTAGTGCTTATCGGGGTGTGTGATCACTGTCATGAATGGCCTGGGTACAATTCCATCATTAGTGCTTATAAGGCTGTGTGATCACTGTCGTGAATGGCCTGGGTACAATTCCATCATTAGTGCTTATAGGGCTGTGCGATCACTGTCATGAATGGCCTGTGTACAATTCCATCATTAGTACTTATAGGGCTGTGTGATCACTGTCATGAATGGCCTGGGTACAATTCCATCATTAGTACTTATAGGGCTGTGCGATCACTGTCATGAAAGGCCTGGGTACAATTCCATCATTAGTACTTATAGGGGCTGTGTGATCACTGTCATGAAAGGCCTGGGTACAATTCCATCATTAGTGCTTATAGCGCTGTGTGATCACTGTCATGAATGGCCTGGGTACAATTCCTTCATTAGTGCTTATCAGGGTGTTTGACCACTGCCATGAAAGGCCTGGGTACAATTCCATCATTAGTGCTTATAGGGCTGTGTGATCACTGCCATGAATGGCCTGGGTACAATTCCATCATTAGTGCTTATCAGGGTGTTTGACCACTGTCATGAAAGGCCTGTGTACAATTCCATCATTTGTGCCTATAGGTCTGTGTGATCACTGCCATGAATGGCCTGGGTACAATTCCATCATTAGTGCTTATCGGGGTGTTTGACCACTGTCATGAAAGTCCTGGGTACAATTCCCTCATTAGTGCTTATAGGGCTGTGTGATCACTGCCATGAATGGCCTGGGTACAATTCCATCATTAGTGCTTATAGGGCTGTGTGATCAATGTCGTGAATGGCCTGGGTACAATTCCATCATTAGTACTTATAGGGCTGTGTGATCACTGTCATGAATGGCCTGGGTACAATTCCATCATTAGTACTTATAGGGCTGTGTGATCACTGTCGTCAATGGCCTGGGTACAATTCCATCATTAGTGCTTATAGGGCTGTGCGATCACTGTCATGAATGGCCTGGGTACAATTCCATCATTAGTGCTTATAGGGCTGTGCGATCACTGTCATGAATGGCATGGATACAATTCCATCATTGGTGCTTATAGGGCTGGGTGATCACTGCCATGAATGGCATGGGTACAATTCCATCATTAGTGCTTATAGGGCAGTGTGATCACTGTCATGCAAGGCCTGGGTACAATTCAATCATTAGTGCTTATAAGGCTGTGTGATCACTGTCATGAATGGCCTGGGTACAATTCCATCATTAGTGCTTATAGCGCTGTGTGATCACTGTCATGAATGGCCTGGGTACAATTCCTTCATTAGTGCTTATAGCGCTGTGTGATCACTGTCATGAATGGCCTGGGTACAATTCCTTCATTAGTGCTTATCGGGGTGTTTGACCACTGCCATGAAAGGCCTGGGTACAATTCCATCATTAGTGCTTATAGGGCTGTGTGATCACTGTCATGAATGGCCTGGGTACAATTCCTTCATTAGTGCTTATCGGGGTGTTTGACCACTGCCATGAAAGGCCTGGGTACAATTCCATCATTAGTGCTTATAGGGCTGTGTGATCACTGTCATGAATGGCCTGCGTACAATTCCTTCATTAGTGCTTATCGGGGTGTTTGACCACTGCCATGAAAGGCCTGGGTACAATTCCATCATTAGTGCTTATAGGGCTGTGTGATCACTGTCATGAATGGCCTGGGTACAATTCCATCATTAGTATTTATAGGGCTGTGCGATCACTGTCATGAATGGCCTGGGTACAATTCCATCATTAGTACTTATAGGGCTGTGTGATCACTGTCATGAAAGGCCTGGGTACAATTCCATCATTAGTGCTTATAGCGCTGTGTGATCACTGTCATGAATGGCCTGGGTACAATTCCTTCATTAGTGCTTATCGGGGTGTTTGACCACTGCCATGAAAGGCCTGGGTACAATTCCATCATTAGTGCTTATCGGGCTGTGTGATCACTGTCATGAAAGGCCTGGGTACAATTCCATCATTAGTGCTTATCGAGCTGTGTGATCACTGCCATAAATGCCTGGGTACAATTTCATCATTTGTGCTTATAGGGCTGTGTGATCACTGTCATGAAAGGCCTGGGTACAATTCCATCATTAGTGCTTATCGGGCTGTGTGATCACTGTCATGAATGGCCTGGGTACAATTCCATCACTAGTGCTTATAGGGCTGTGTGATCACTGTCGTAAATGGCCTGGGTACAATTCCATCATTAGTGCTTATCGGGCTGTGTGATCACTGCCATGAATGGCCTGGGTACAATTCCATCATTAGTGCTTATCGGGGTGTTTGACCACTGCCATGAATGGCCTGGGTACAATTCCATCATTAGTGCTTATCGGGCTGTGTGATCACTGCCATGAATGGCCTGGGTACAATTTCATCATTAGTGCTTATAGGGCTGTGTGATCAATGTCGTGAATGGCCTGGGTACAATTCCATCATTAGTGCTTATCGGGCTGTGTGATCACTGTCATGAAAGGCCTGGGTACAATTCCATCTTTAGTGCTTATAGGGCTGTGTGATCACTGCCGTGAATGGCCTAGGTACAATTCCATCGTTAGTGCTTATCGGGCTGTGTGATCACTGCCATGAAAGGCCTGGGTACAATTTCATCATTAGTGCTAATAGGGCTGTGTGATCGCTGTCGTGAATGGCCTGGGTACAATTCCATCATTAGTACTTATAGGGCTGTGTGATCACTGTCATGAAAGGCCTGGGTACAATTCCATCATTAGTACTTATAGGGCTGTGTGATCACTGTCATGAATGGCCTGGGTACAATTCCATCATTAGTGCTTATAAGGCTGTGTGATCACTGTCGTGAATGGCCTGGGTACAATTCCATCATTAGTGCTTATAGGGCTGTGCGATCACTGTCATGAATGGCCTGTGTACAATTCCATCATTAGTACTTATAGGGCTGTGTGATCACTGTCATGAATGGCCTGGGTACAATTCCATCATTAGTACTTATAGGGCTGTATGATCACTGTCATGAATGGCCTGAGTACAATTCCATCATTAGTACTTATAGGGCTGTGTGATCACTGTCATTAATGGCCTGGGTACAATTCCATCATTAGTACTTATAGGGCTGTGTGATCACTGTCATGCAAGGCCTGGGTACAATTCCATCATTAGTGCTTATAGGGCTGTGTGATCACTGCCATGAATGGCCTGGGTACAATTCCATCATTAGTGCTTATCAGGGTGTTTGACCACTGTCATGAAAGGCCTGTGTACAATTCCATCATTTGTGCCTATAGGTCTATGTGATCACTGCCATGAATGGCCTGGGTACAATTCCATCATTAGTGCTTATCGGGGTGTTTGACCACTGTCATGAAAGTCCTGGGTACAATTCCCTCATTAGTGCTTATAGGGCTGTGTGATCACTGCCATGAATGGCCTGGGTACAATTCCATCATTAGTGCTTATAGGGCTGTGTGATCAATGTCGTGAATGGCCTGGGTACAATTCCATCATTAGTGCTTATCGGGCTGTGTGATCACTGTCATGAAAGGCCTGGGTACAATTCCATCTTTAGTGCTTATAGGGCTGTGTGATCACTGCCGTGAATGGCCTAGGTACAATTCCATCATTAGTGCTTATAGGGCTGTGTGATCACTGCCATGAATGGCCTGGGTACAATTCCATCATTAGTGCTTATCAGGGTGTTTGACCACTGTCATGAAAGGCCTGTGTACAATTCCATCATTTGTGCCTATAGGTCTATGTGATCACTGCCATGAATGGCCTGGGTACAATTCCATCATTAGTGCTTATCGGGGTGTTTGACCACTGTCATGAAAGTCCTGGGTACAATTCCCTCATTAGTGCTTATAGGGCTGTGTGATCACTGCCATGAATGGCCTGGGTACAATTCCATCATTAGTGCTTATAGGGCTGTGTGATCAATGTCGTGAATGGCCTGGGTACAATTCCATCATTAGTGCTTATCGGGCTGTGTGATCACTGTCATGAAAGGCCTGGGTACAATTCCATCTTTAGTGCTTATAGGGCTGTGTGATCACTGCCGTGAATGGCCTAGGTACAATTCCATCGTTAGTGCTTATCGGGCTGTGTGATCACTGCCATGAAAGGCCTGGGTACAATTTCATCATTAGTGCTAATAGGGCTGTGTGATCGCTGTCGTGAATGGCCTGGGTACAATTCCATCATTAGTACTTATAGGGCTGTGTGATCACTGTCATGAAAGGCCTGGGTACAATTCCATCATTAGTACTTATAGGGCTGTGTGATCACTGTCATGAATGGCCTGGGTACAATTCCATCATTAGTGCTTATAAGGCTGTGTGATCACTGTCGTGAATGGCCTGGGTACAATTCCATCATTAGTGCTTATAGGGCTGTGCGATCACTGTCATGAATGGCCTGTGTACAATTCCATCATTAGTACTTATAGGGCTGTGTGATCACTGTCATGAATGGCCTGGGTACAATTCCATCATTAGTACTTATAGGGCTGTATGATCACTGTCATGAATGGCCTGAGTACAATTCCATCATTAGTACTTATAGGGCTGTGTGATCACTGTCATTAATGGCCTGGGTACAATTCCATCATTAGTACTTATAGGGCTGTGTGATCACTGTCATGCAAGGCCTGGGTACAATTCCATCATTAGTGCTTATAGGGCTGTGTGATCACTGCCATGAATGGCCTGGGTACAATTCCATCATTAGTGCTTATCAGGGTGTTTGACCACTGTCATGAAAGGCCTGTGTACAATTCCATCATTTGTGCCTATAGGTCTATGTGATCACTGCCATGAATGGCCTGGGTACAATTCCATCATTAGTGCTTATCGGGGTGTTTGACCACTGTCATGAAAGTCCTGGGTACAATTCCCTCATTAGTGCTTATAGGGCTGTGTGATCACTGCCATGAATGGCCTGGGTACAATTCCATCATTAGTGCTTATAGGGCTGTGTGATCAATGTCGTGAATGGCCTGGGTACAATTCCATCATTAGTACTTATAGGGCTGTGTGATCACTGTCATGAATGGCCTGGGTACAATTCCATCATTAGTACTTATAGGGCTGTGTGATCACTGTCGTGAATGGCCTGGGTACAATTCCATCATTAGTGCTTATAGGGCTGTGCGATCACTGTCATGAATGGCCTGGGTACAATTCCATCATTAGTGCTTATAGGGCTGTGTGATCACTGTCATGAATGGCATGGATACAATTCCATCATTGGTGCTTATAGGGCTGGGTGATCACTGCCATGAATGGCATGGGTACAATTCCATCATTAGTGCTTATAGGGCAGTGTGATCACTGTCATGCAAGGCCTGGGTACAATTCCATCATTAGTGCTTATAAGGCTGTGTAATCGCTGTCATGAATGGCCTGGGTACAATTCCATCATTAGTGCTTATCGGGGTGTGTGATCACTGTCATGAAAGGCCTGGGTACAATTCCATCATTAGTGCTTATAGCGCTGTGTGATCACTGTCATGAATGGCCTGGGTACAATTCCTTCATTAGTGCTTATCGGGGTGTTTGACCACTGCCATGAAAGGCCTGGGTACAATTCCATCATTAGTGCTTATAGGGCTGTGTGATCACTGTCATGAATGGCCTGGGTACAATTCCATCATTAGTATTTATAGGGCTGTGCGATCACTGTCATGAATGGCCTGGGTACAATTCCATCATTAGTACTTATAGGGCTGTGTGATCACTGTCATGAAAGGCCTGGGTACAATTCCATCATTAGTGCTTATAGCGCTGTGTGATCACTGTCATGAATGGCCTGGGTACAATTCCTTCATTAGTGCTTATCGGGGTGTTTGACCACTGCCATGAAAGGCCTGGGTACAATTCCATCATTAGTGCTTATAGGGCTGTGTGATCACTGCCATGAATGGCCTGGGTACAATTCCATCATTAGTGCTTATCGGGGTGTTTGACCACTGTCATGAAAGGCCTGTGTACAATTCCATCATTTGTGCCTATAGGTCTGTGTGATCACTGCCATGAATGGCCTGGGTACAATTCCATCATTAGTGCTTATCGGGGTGTTTGACCACTGTCATGAAGGGCCTGGGTACAATTCCCTCATTAGTGCTTATAGGGCTGTGTGATCACTGCCATGAATGGCCTGGGTACAATTCCATCATTAGTGCTTATAGGGCTGTGTGATCAATGTCGTGAATGGCCTGGGTACAATTCCATCATTAGTGCTTATCGGGCTGTGTGATCACTGTCATGAAAGGCCTGGGTACAATTCCATCTTTAGTGCTTATAGGGCTGTGTGATCACTGCCGTGAATGGCCTAGGTACATTTCCATCGTTAGTGCTTATCGGGCTGTGAGATCACTGCCATGAATGGCATGGATACAATTCCATCATTAGTGCTTATCGGGGTGTTTGACCGCTGCCATGCATGGCCTGGGTACAATTCCAGCAATAGTGCTTATCGGGCTGTGTGATCACTGTCATGAAAGGCCTGGGTACAATTCCATCATTAGTGCTTATCGAGCTGTGTGATCACTGCCATAAATGCCTGGGTACAATTTCATCATTTGTGCTTATAGGGCTGTGTGATCACTGTCATGAAAGGCCTGGGTACAATTCCATCATTAGTGCTTATCGGGCTGTGTGATCACTGTCATGAATGGCCTGGGTACAATTCCATCACTAGTGCTTATACGGCTGTGTGATCACTGTCGTAAATGGCCTGGGTACAATTCCATCATTAGTGCTTATCGGGCTGTGTGATCACTGCCATGAATGGCCTGGGTACAATTCCATCATTAGTGCTTATCGGGGTGTTTGACCACTGCCATGAATGGCCTGGGTACAATTCCATCATTAGTGCTTATCGGGCTGTGTGATCACTGCCATGAATGGCCTGGGTACAATTTCATCATTAGTGCTTATAGGGCTGTGTGATCACTGTCATGAATGGCATGGATACAATTCCATCATTAGTGCTTATAGGGGTGTTTGACCACTGTCATGAAAGGCCTGGGTACAATTGCATCAGTAGTGCTTATAGGGCTGTGTGATCACTGTCGTGAATGGCCTGGGTACAATTCCATCATTAGTGCTTATCGGGGTGTTTGACCACTGCCATGAATGGCCTGGGTACAATTCCATCATTAATGCTTATCGGGCTGTGTGATCACTGTCATGAAAGGCCTGGGTACAATTCCATCATTAGTGCTTATCGGGCTGTGTGATCACTGCCATGAATGGCATGGATACAATTCCATCATTAGTGCTTATCGGGGTGTTTGACCACTGCCATGAATTGCCTGGGTACAATTCCATCATTAGTGCTTATCGGGCTGTGTGATCACTGCCATGAATGGCCTGGGTACAATTTCATCATTAGTGCTAATAGGGCTGTGTGATCACTGTCATGAATGGCATGGATACAATTCCATCATTAGTGCTTATCGGGCTGTGTGATCACTGTCATGCAAGGCCTGGGTACAATTCCATCATTAGTGCTTATTGGGCTGTGTGATCACTGTCATGAATGGCCTGGGTACAATTCCATCATTAGTGCTTACAGGGCTGTGTGATCACTGTCGTGAGTGGCCTGGGTACAATTCCATCATTAGTGCTTATCGGGCTGTGCGATCACTGTCATGAATGGCCTGGGTACAATTCCATCATTAGTACTTATAGGGCTGTGTGATCACTGTCATGAAAGGCCTGGGTACAATTCCATCATTAGTGCTTATAGCGCTGTGTGATCACTGTCATAAATGGCCTGGGTACAATTCCTTCATTAGTGCTTATCGGGGTGTTTGACCACTGCCATGAAAGGCCTGGGTACAATTCCATCATTAGTGCTTATAGGGCTGTGTGATCACTGCCATGAATGGCCTGGGTACAATTCCGTCATTAGTGCTTATCGGGGTGTTTGACCACTGTCATGAAAGGCCTGTGTACAATTCCATCATTTGTGCCTATAGGTCTGTGTGATCACTGCCATGAATGGCCTGGGTACAATTCCATCATTAGTGCTTATCGGGGTGTTTGACCACTGTCATGAAAGGCCTGGGTACAATTCCCTCATTAGTGCTTATAGGGCTGTGTGATCACTGCCATGAATGGCCTGGGTACAATTCCATCATTAGTGCTTATAGGGCTGTGTGATCAATGTCGTGAATGGCTAGGGTACAATTCCATCATTAGTGCTTATCGGGCTGTGTGATCACTGTCATGAAAGGCCTGGGTACAATTCCATCTTTAGTGCTTATAGGGCTGTGTGATCACTGCCGTGAATGGCCTAGGTACAATTCCATCGTTAGTGCTTATCGGGCTGTGTGATCACTGCCATGAATGGCATGGGTACAATTCCATCATTAGTGCTTATCGGGGTGTTTGACCGCTGCCATGCATGGCCTGGGTACAATTCCAGCATTAGTGCTTATCGGGCTGTGTGATCACTGTCATGAAAGGCCTGGGTACAATTCCATCATTAGTGCTTATCGAGCTGTGTGATCACTGCCATAAATGCCTGGGTACAATTTCATCATTTGTGCTTATAGGGCTGTGTGATCACTGTCATGAAAGGCCTGGGTACAATTCCATCATTAGTGCTTATCGGGCTGTGTGATCACTGTCATGAATGGCCTGGGTACAATTCCATCACTAGTGCTTATAGGGCTGTGTGATCACTGTCGTAAATGGCCTGGGTACAATTCCATCATTAGTGCTTATCGGGCTGTGTGATCACTGCCATGAATGGCCTGGGTACAATTCCATCATTAGTGCTTATCGGGGTGTGTGATCACTGCCATGAATGGCCTGGGTACAATTTCATCATTAGTGCTTATAGGGCTGTGTGATCACTGTCATGAATGGCATGGATACAATTCCATCATTAGTGCTTATAGGGGTGTTTGACCACTGTCATGAAAGGCCTGGGTACAATTGCATCAGTAGTGCTTATAGGGCTGTGTGATCACTGTCGTGAATGGCCTGGGTACAATTCCATCATTAGTGCTTATCGGGGTGTTTGACCACTGCCATGAATGGCCTGGGTACAATTCCATCATTAGTGCTTATCGGGGTGTTTGACCACTGTCATGAATGGCATGGGTACAATTCCATCATTAGTGCTTATTTGGCTGTGTGATCACTGTCATGAATGGCCTGGGTACAATTCCATCATTAGTGCTTATCGGGCTGTGTGATCACTGCCATGAATGGCCTGGGTACAATTCCATCATTAGTGCTTATCGGGGTGTGTGATCACTGCCATGAATGGCCTGGGTACAATTTCATCATTAGTGCTTATAGGGCTGTGTGATCACTGTCATGAATGGCATGGATACAATTCCATCATTAGTGCTTATAGGGGTGTTTGACCACTGTCATGAAAGGCCTGGGTACAATTGCATCAGTAGTGCTTATAGGGCTGTGTGATCACTGTCGTGAATGGCCTGGGTACAATTCCATCATTAGTGCTTATCGGGGTGTTTGACCACTGCCATGAATGGCCTGGGTACAATTCCATCATTAGTGCTTATCGGGGTGTTTGACCACTGTCATGAATGGCATGGGTACAATTCCATCATTAGTGCTTATTTGGCTGTGTGATCACTGTCTTGAATGGCCTGGGTACAATTCCATCATTAGTGCTTATTTGGCTGTGTGATCACTGTCATGAAAGGCCTGGGTACAATTCCATCATTAGTGCTTATAGGGCTGTGTGATCACTGCCATGAATGGCCTGGGTACAATTTCATCATTAGTGCTAATAGAGCTGTGTGATCACTGTCATGAAAGGCCTGGGTACAATTCCATCATTAGTGCTTATCGGGCTGTGTGATCACTGTCATGCAAGGCCTGGGTACAATTCCATCATTAGTGCTTATTTGGCTGTGTGATCACTGTCATGAATGGCCTGGGTACAATTCCATCATTAGTGCTTATTTGGCTGTGTGATCACTGTCATGAAAGGCCTGGGTACAATTCCATCATTAGTGCTTATAGGGCTGTGTGATCACTGCCATGAATGGCCTGGGTACAATTTCATCATTAGTGCTAATAGAGCTGTGTGATCACTGTCATGAAAGGCCTGTGTACAATTCCATCATTAGTGCTTATAGGGCTGTGTGATCACTGCCATGAATGGCATGGATACAATTCCATCATTAGTGCTTATAGGGGTGTTTGACCACTGTCGTGAAAGGCCTGGGTACAATTCCATCATTAGTGCTTATCGGGCTGTGTGATCACTGTCATGCAAGGCCTGGGTACAATTCCATCATTAGTGCTTATTTGGCTGTGTGATCACTGTCATGAATGGCCTGGGTACAATTCCATCATTAGTGCTAATAGAGCTGTGTGATCACTGTCATGAATGGCCTGGGTACAATTCCATCATTAGTGCTTATAGGGCTGTGTGATCACTGTCATGAATGGCCTGGGTACAATTGCATCATTAGTGATTATCGGGGTGTTTGACCACTGCCATGAATGGCCTGGGTACAATTCCATCATTAGTGCTAATAGAGCTGTGTGATCACTGTCATGAATGGCCTGGGTACAATTCCATCATTAGTGCTTATAGGGCTGTGTGATCACTGTCATGAAAGGCCTGGGTACAATTCCATCATTAGTGCTTATTTGGCTGTGTGATCACTGTCATGAATGGCCTGGGTACAATTCCATCATTAGTGCTTATAGGGCTGTGTGATCACTGTCATGAAAGGCCTGGGTACAATTTCATCATTAGTGCTTATAGGGCTGTGTGATCACTGTCATGAATGGCATGGATACAATTCCATCATTAGTGCTTATAGGGGTGTTTGACCACTGTCGTGAAAGGCCTGGGTACAATTCCATCATTAGTGCTTATCGGGCTGTGTGATCACTGTCATGCAAGGCCTGGGGACAATTCCATCATTAGTGCTTATCGGGCTGTGTGATCACTGCCATGAATGGCCTGGGTACAATTCCATCATTAGTGCTTATTTGGCTGTGTGATCACTGTCATGAATGGCCTGGGTACAATTCCATCATTAGTGCTAATAGAGCTGTGTGATCACTGTCATGAATGGCCTGGGTACAATTCCATCATTAGTGCTTATCGGACTGTGTGATCACTGTCATGAATGGCCTGGGTACAATTGCATCATTAGTGATTATCGGGGTGTTTGACCACTGCCATGAATGGCCTGGGTACAATTCCATCATTAGTGCTAATAGAGCTGTGTGATCACTGTCATGAATGGCCTGGGTACAATTCCATCATTAGTGCTTATAGGGCTGTGTGATCACTGTCATGAAAGGCCTGGGTACAATTCCATCATTAGTGCTTATTTGGCTGTGTGATCACTGTCATGAATGGCCTGGGTACAATTCCATCATTAGTGCTTATAGGGCTGTGTGATCACTGTCATGAAAGGCCTGGGTACAATTCCATCATTAGTGCTTATTTGGCTGTGTGATCACTGTCATGAATGGCCTGGGTACAATTCCATCATTAGTGCTTATCGGGCTGTGTGATCACTGTCATGAATGGCCTGGGTACAATTCCATCATTAGTGCTTATAAGGCTGTGTGATCACTGCCATGAATGGCCTGGGTACAATTCCATCATTAGTGCTTATAAGGCTGTGTGATCACTGCCATGAATGGCCTGGGTACAATTCCATCATTAGTGCTTATAGGGCTGTGTGATCACTGTCATGAAAGGCCTGGGTACAATTCCATCATTAGTGCTTATTTGGCTGTGTGATCACTGTCATGAATGGCCTGGGTACAATTCCATCATTAGTGCTTATCGGGCTGTGTGATCACTGTCATGAATGGCCTGGGTACAATTCCATCATTAGTGATTATCGGGCTGTGTGATCACTGTCATGAATGGCCTGGGTGCAATTCCATCATTAGTGCTTATAAGGCTGTGTGATCACTGCCATGAATGGCCTGGGTACAATTCCATCATTAGTGCTTATAGGGCTGTGTGATCACTGTCATGAAAGGCCTGGGTACAATTCCATCATTAGTGCTTATTTGGCTGTGTGATCACTGTCATGAATGGCCTGGGTACAATTCCATCATTAGTGCTTATCGGGCTGTGTGATCACTGTCATGAATGGCCTGGGTACAATTCCATCATTAGTGCTTATCGGGCTGTGTGATCACTGTCATGAATGGCCTGGGTACAATTCCATCATTAGTGCTTATAAGGCTGTGTGATCACTGCCATGAATGGCCTGGGTACAATTCCATCATTAGTGCTTATAGGGCTGTGTGATCACTGTCATGAAAGGCCTGGGTACAATTCCATCATTAGTGCTTATTTGGCTGTGTGATCACTGTCATGAATGGCCTGGGTACAATTCCATCATTAGTGCTTATCGGGCTGTGTGATCACTGTCATGAATGGCCTGGGTACAATTCCATCATTAGTGCTTATAAGGCTGTGTGATCACTGCCATGAATGGCCTGGGTACAATTCCATCATTAGTGCTTATAGGGCTGTGTGATCACTGTCATGAATGGCCTGGGTACAATTCCATCATTAGTGCTTATCGGGCTGTGTGATCACTGTCATGAATGGCCTGGGTACAATTCCATCATTAGTGCTTATAAGGCTGTGTGATCACTGCCATGAATGGCCTGGGTACAATTCCATCATTAGTGCTTATAAGGCTGTGTGATCACTGCCATGAATGGCCTGGGTACAATTCCATCATTAGTGCTTATAGGGCTGTGTGATCACTGCCATGAATGGCCTGGGTACAATTCCATCATTAGTGCTTATAAGGCTGTGTGATCACTGCCATGAATGGCCTGGGTACAATTCCATCATTAGTGCTTATAAGGCTGTGTGATCACTGTCATGAATGGCCTGGGTACAATTCCATCATTAGTGCTAATAGAGCTGTGTGATCACTGTCATGAATGGCCTGGGTACAATTCCATCATTAGTGCTTATAGGGCTGTGTGATCACTGTCATGAAAGGCCTGGGTACAATTCCATCATTAGTGCTTATAGGGCTGTGTGATCACTGTCATGAATGGCCTGGGTACAATTCCATCATTAGTGCTTATCGGGCTGTGTGATCACTGTCATGCAAGGCCTGGGTACAATTCCATCATTAGTGCTTATTTGGCTGTGTGATCACTGTCATGAATGGCCTGGGTACAATTCCATCATTAGTACTTATAGGGCTGTGTGATCACTGTCATGCAAGGCCTGGGTACAATTCCATCATTAGTGCTTATCGGGGTGTGTGATCACTGTCATGAATGGCCTGGGTACAATTCCATCATTAGTGCTTATAGGGCTGTGTGATCACTGTCATGAAAGGCCTGGGTACAATTCCATCATTAGTGCTTATTTGGCTGTGTGATCACTGCCATGAATGGCCTGGGTACAATTTCATCATTAGTGCTAATCGGGCTGTGTGATCACTGTCATGCAAGGCCTGGGTACAATTCCATCATTAGTGCTTATTTGGCTGTGTGATCACTGTCATGAATGGCCTGGGTACAATTCCATCATTAGTGCTTATCGGGCTGTGTGATCACTGTCATGCAAGGCCTGGGTACAATTCCATCATTAGTGCTTATTTGGCTGTGTGATCACTGTCATGAATGGCCTGGGTACAATTCCATCATTAGTACTTATAGGGCTGTGTGATCACTGTCATGAATGGCCTGGGTACAATTCCATCATTAGTGCTTATCGGGCTGTGTGATCACTGTCATGAATGGCCTGGGTACAATTCCATCATTAGTACTTATAGGGCTGTGTGATCACTGTCATGAAAGGCCTGGGTACAATTCCATCATTAGTGCTAATAGAGCTGTGTGATCACTGTCGTGAATGGCCTGGGTACAATTCCATCATTAGTGCTTATCGGGCTGTGTGATCGCTGCCATGAATGGCCTGGGTACAATTCCATCATTAGTGCTTGTAGGGCTGTGTGATCACTGTCATGAATGGCCTGGGTTCAATTCCATCATTAGTGCTTATCGGGCTGTGTGATCACTGCCATGAATGGCATGGATACAATTCCATCATTAGTACTTATAGGGCTGTGTGATCACTGCCATGGATGGCCTGGGTACAATTCCATCATTAATGCTTGTAGGGCTGTGTGATCACTGTCGTGAATGGCCTGGGTACAATTCCATCATTAGTGCTTATAGGGCTGTGTGATCACTGCCATGAATGGCCTGGGTACAATTCCATCATTAGTGCTTATAGGGCTGTGTAATCACTGCCATGAATGGCCTGGGTACAATTCCATCATTAATGCTTATAGGGCTGTGTGATCACTGTCGTGAATGGCCTGGGTACAATTCCATCATTAGTACTTATAGGGCTGTGTGATCACTGCCATGAATGGCTTGGGTACAATTCCATCATTAGTGCTTATAGGGCTGTGTGATCACTGCCATGAATGGCCTGGGTACAATTCCATCATTGGTGCTTATAGGGCTGGGTGATCACTGCCATGAATGGCATGGGTACAATTCCATCATTAGTGCTTATCGGGCTGTGTGATCACTGCCATGAATGGCCTGGGTACAATTCCATCATTAGTGCTTATAGGGCTGTGTGATCACTGCCATGAATGGCCTGGGTACAATTCCATCATTAGTGCCTATCGGGCTGTGTGATCACTGTCATGAAAGGCCTGGGTACAATTCCATCATTAGTGCTTATAGGGCTGTGTGATCACTGCCATGGATGGCCTGGGTACAATTCCATCATTAATGCTTGTAGGGCTGTGTGATCACTGTCGTGAATGGCCTGGGTACAATTCCATCATTAGTGCTTATAGGGCTGTGTGATCACTGTCGTGAATGGCCTGGGTACAATTCCATCATTAGTGATTATCGGGGTGTTTGACCACTGCCATGAATGGCCTGGGTACAATTCCATCATTGGTGCTTATAGGGCTGGGTGATCACTGCCATGAATGGCATGGGTACAATTCCATCATTAGTGCTTATCGGGCTGTGTGATCACTGCCATGAATGGCATGGGTACAATTCCATCATTAGTGCTTATCGGGCTGTGTGATCACTGCCATGAATGGCCTGGGTACAATTCCATCATTAGTGCTTATAGGGCTGTGTGATCACTGCCATGAATGGCCTGGGTACAATTCCATCATTAGTGCCTATCGGGCTGTGTGCTCACTGTCATGAAAGGCCTGGGTACAATTCCATCATTAGTGCTTATAGGGCTGTGTGATCACTGCCATGAATGGCCTGGGTACAATTCCATCATTAGTGTTTATAGGGCTGTGTGATCACAGCCTTGAATGGCCTGGGTACAATTCCATCATTAGTGCTTATAGGGCTGTGTGATCACTGCCATGAATGGCCTGGGTACAATTCCATCATTAGTGCTTATAGGGCTGTGTGATCACTGCCAGGAATGGCCTGGGTACAATTCCATCATTAGTGCTTATCGGGGTGTTTGACCACTGTCATGAATGGCCTGGGTACAATTCCATCAATAGCGCTTATAGGGCTGTGTGATCACTGTCGTGAATGGCCTGGGTACAATTCCATCATTAGTGCTTATCGGGCTGTGTGATTACTGCCATGAATGGCATGGATACAATTCCATCATTAGTGCTTATCGGGGTGTTTGACCACTGCCATGAATGGCCTGGGTACAATTCCATCATTAGTGCTTATCGGGCTGTGTGATCACTGCCATGAATGGCCTGGGTACAATTTCATCATTAGTGCTTATAGGGCTGTGTGATCACTGTCATGAATGGCATGGATACAATTCCATCATTAGTGCTTATAGGGGTGTTTGACCACTGTCATGAAAGGCCTGGGTACAATTGCATCATTAGTGCTTATAGGGCTGTGTGATCACTGTCATGAATGGCCTGGGTGCAATTCCATCATTAGTGCTTATAGGGCTGTGTGATCACAGTAGTGAATGGCCTGGGTACAATTTCATCATTAGTGCTTATCGGGGTGTTTGACCACTGCCATGAATGGCCTGGGTACAATTCCATCATTAGTGCTTATTGGGCTGTGTGATCACTGTCATGAAAGGCCTGGGTACAATTCCATCATTAGTGCTTATCGGGCTGTGTGATCACTGCCATGAATGGCCTGGGCACAATTCCATCATTAGTGCTTATAGTTCTGTGTGATCACTGCCATGAATGGCCTGGGTACAATTCCATCATTAGTGCTTATAGGGATGTGTGATCACTGCCATGAATGGCCTGGGTACAATTCCATCATTGGTGCTCATAGGGCTGGGTGATCACTGCCATGAATGGCCTGGGTACAATTCCATTATTAGTGCTTATCGGGGTGTTTGACCACTGCCATGAATGGCCTGGTTACAATTCCATCATTAGTGCTTATCGGGCTGTGTGATCACTGTCATGAAAGGCCTGGTTACAATTCCATCATTGGTGCTAATAGGGCTGGGTGATCACTCCCATGAATGGCCTGGGTACAATTCCATCATTGGTGCTTATCGGGCTGTGTGATCACTGCCATGAATGGCATGGATACAATTCCATCATTAGCGCTTATCAGGGTGTTTGACCACTGCCATGAATGGCCTGGGTACAATTCCATCATTAGTGCTTATCGGGCTGTGTGATCACTGCCATGAATGGCCTGGGTACAATTTCATCATTAGTGCTTATAGGGCTGTGTGATCACTGTCATGAATGGCATGGATACAATTCCATCATTAGTGCTTATAGGGGTGTTTGACCACTGTCGTGAAAGGCCTGGGTACAATTGCATCATTAGTGCTTATAGGGCTGTGTGATCACTGTCATGAATGGCCTGGGTGCAATTCCATCATTAGTGCTTATAGGGCTGTGTGATCACTGTCGTGAATGGCCTGGGTACAATTCCATCATTAGTGCTTATCGGGGTGTTTGACCACTGCCATGGATGGCCTGGGTACAATTCCATCATTAGTGCTTATCGGGCTGTGTGATCACTGTCATGAAAGGCATGGGTACAATTCCATCATTAGTTCTTATCGGGCTGTGTGATCACTGCCATGAATGGCATGGATACAATTCCATCATTAGTGCTTATCGGGGTGTTTGACCACTGCCATGAATGGCCTGGGTACAATTCCATCATTAGTGCTTATCGGGCTGTGTGATCACTGCCATGAATGGCCTGGGTACAATTTCATCATTAGTGCTTATAGGGCTGTGTGATCACTGTCATGAATGGCATGGATACAATTCCATCATTAGTGCTTATAGGGCAGTGTGATCTCTGTCATGCAAGGCCTGGGTACAATTCCATCATTAGTGCTTATCGGGCTGTGTGATCACTGTCATGAATGGCCTGGGTACAATTCCATCATTAGTGCTTATAGGGCTGTGTGATCACTGTCGTGAATGGGCTGGGTACAATTCCATCATTAGTGCTTATCGGGCTGTGTGATCGCTGCCATGAATGGCCTGGGTACAATTCCATCATTAGTGCTTATCGGGGTGTTTGACCACTGCCATGAATGGCCTGGGTACAATTCCATCATTAGTGCTTGTAGGGCTGTGTGATCACTGTCATGAAAGGCCTGGGTACAATTCCATCATTAGTGCTTATAGGGCTGTGTGATCACTATCATGAATGGCCTGGGTACAATTCCATCATTAGTGCTTATCGGGCTGTGTGATCACTGTCATGAAAGGTATGGGTACAATTCCATCATTAGTGCTTATCGGGCTGTGTGATCACCGCCATGAATGGCATGGATACAATTCCATCATTAGTGCTTATCGGGGTGTTTGACCACTGCCATGAATGGCCTGGGTACAATTCCATCATCAGTGCTTATCGGGCTGTGTGATCACTGCCATGAATGGCCTGGGTACAATTTCATCATTAGTGCTTATAGGGCTGTGTGATCACTGTCATGAATGGCATGGATACAATTCCATCATTAGTGCTTATAGGGCAGTGTGATCACTGTAATGCAAGGCCTGGGTACAATTCCATCATTAGTGCTTATCGGGCTGTGTGATCACTGTCATGAATGGCCTGGGTACAATTCCATCATTAGTGCTTATAGGGCTGTGTGATCACTGTCGTGAAAGGCCTGGGTACAATTCCATCATTAGTGCTTATCGGACTGTGTGATCGCTGCCATGAATGGCCTGGGTACAATTCCATCATTAGTGCTTATCGGGGTGTTTGACCACTGCCATGAATGGCCTGGGTACAATTCCATCGTTAGTGCTTATAGGGCTGTGTGATCACTGTCATGAATGGCCTGGGTACAATTCCATCATTAGTACTTATAGGGCTGTGTGATCACTGTCATGAATGGCCTGGGTACAATTCCATCATTAGTGCTTATAAGGCTGTGTGATCACTGTCGTGAATGGCCTCCGTACAATTCCATCATTAGTGCTTATAATGCTGTGTGATCGCTGTCGTGAATGGCCTGGGTACAATTCCATCATTAGTACTTATAGGGCTGTGTGATCACTGTCATGAATGGCCTGGGTACAATTCCATCATTAGTACTTATAGGGCTGTGTGATCACTGTCATGAATGGCCTGGGTACAATTCCATCATTAGTGCTTATAAGGCTGTGTGATCACTGTCGTGAATGGCCTGGGTACAATTCCATCATTAGTACTTATAGGGCTGTGTGATCACTGTCATGAATGGCCTGGGTACAATTCCATCATTAGTACTTATAGGGCTGTGTGATCACTGTCATGAATGGCCTGGGTACAATTCCATCATTAGTGCTTATAAGGCTGTGTGATCGCTGTCGTGAATGGCCTGGGTACAATTCCATTATTAGTACTTATAGGGCTGTGTGATCACTGTCATGAATGGCCTGGGTACAATTCCATCATTAGTACTTATAGGGCTGTGTGATCACTGTCATGAATGGCCTGGGTACAATTCCATCATTAGTGCTTATAAGGCTGTGTGATCACTGTCGTGAATGGCCTGGGTACAATTCCATCATTAGTACTTATAGGGCTGTGTGATCACTGTCATGAATGGCCTGGGTACAATTCCATCATTAGTACTTATGGGGCTGTGTGATCACTGTCATGAATGGCCTGGGTACAATTCCATCATTAGTACTTATAGGGCTGTGTGATCACTGTCATGAATGGCCTGAGTACAATTCCATCATTAGTGCTTATAGGGCTGTGCGATCACTGTCATAAATGGCTTGGGTACAATTCCATCATTAGTGCTTATAGGGCTGTGTGATCACTGTCATGAATGGCATGGATACAATTCCATCATTGGTGATTATAGGGCTGGGTGATCACTGCCATGAATGGCATGGGTACAATTCCATCATTAGTGCTTATAGGGCAGTGTGATCACTGTCATGCAAGGCCTGGGTACAATTCCATCATTAGTGCTTATAGCGCTGTGTGATCACTGTCATGAAAGGCCTGGGTACAATTCCATCATTAGTGCTTATAGCGCTGTGTGATCACTGTCATGAAAGGCCTGGGTACAATTCCATCTTTAGTGCTTATCGGGCTGTGTGATCACTGCCATGAATGGCATGGATACAATTCCATCATTAGTGCTTATCGGGGTGTTTGACCGCTGCCATGCATGGCCTGGGTACAATTCCAGCATTAGTGCTTATCGGGCTGTGTGATCACTGTCATGAAAGGCCTGGGTACAATTCCATCATTAGTGCTCATCGAGCTGAGTGATCACTGCCATAAATGCCTGGGTACAATTTCATCATTTGTGCTTATAGGGCTGTGTGATCACTGTCATGAAAGGCCTGGGTACAATTCCATCATTAGTGCTTATCGGGCTGTGTGATCACTGTCATGAATGGCCTGGGTACAATTCCATCACTAGTGCTTATAGGGCTGTGTGATCACTGTCGTAAATGGCCTGGGTACAATTCCATCATTAGTGCTTATCGGGCTGTGTGATCACTGCCATGAATGGCCTGGGTACAATTCCATCATTAGTGCTTATCGGGGTGTTTGACCACTGCCATGAATGGCCTGGGTACAATTCCATCATTAGTGCTTATCGGGCTGTGTGATCACTGCCATGAATGGCCTGGGTACAATTTCATCATTAGTGCTTATAGGGCTGTGTGATCACTGTCATGAATGGCATGGATACAATTCCATCATTAGTGCTTATAGGGGTGTTTGACCACTGTCATGAAAGGCCTGGGTACAATTGCATCATTAGTGCTTATAGGGCTGTGTGATCACTGTCATGAATGGCCTGGGTGCAATTCCATCATTAGTGCTTATAGGGCTGTGTGATCACTGTCGTGAATGGCCTGGGTACAATTCCATCATTAGTGCTTATCGGGGTGTTTGACCACTGCCATGAATGGCCTGGGTACAATTTCATCATTAGTGCTAATAGGGCTGTGTGATCACTGTCATGAATGGCATGGATACAATTCCATCATTAGTGCTTATAGGGCTGTGTGATCACTGTCATGCAAGGCCTGGGTACAATTCCATCATTAGTGCTTATCGGGCTGTGTGATCACTGTCATGAATGGCCTGGGTACAATTCCATCATTAGTGCTTATCGGGGTGTTTGACCACTGCCATGAATGGCCTGGGTACAATTCCATCATTAGTGCTTATAGGGCTGTGTGATCACTGTCATGAATGGCCTGGGTACAATTCCATCATTAGTACTTATAGGGCTGTATCACTGTCATGAATGGCCTGGGTACAATTCCATCATTAGTGCTTAATAAGGCTGTGTGATCACTGTCGTGAATGTCCTCCGTACAATTCCATCATTTAGTGCTTATAGGGCTGTGTGATCGCTGTCGTGAATGGCCTGGGTACAATTCCATCATTAGTACTTATAGGGCTGTGTGATCACTGTCATGAATGGCCTGGGTACAATTCCATCATTAGTACTTATAGGGCTGTGTGATCACTGTCATGAATGGCCTGGGTACAATTCCATCATTAGTGCTTATAAGGCTGTGTGATCACTGTCGTGAATGGCCTGGGTACAATTCCATCATTAGTACTTATAGGCTGTGTGATCACTGTCATGAATGGCCTGGGTACAATTCCATCATTAGTACTTATAGGGCTGTGTGATCACTGCCATGAATGGCCTGGGTACAATTCCATCATTAGTGCTTATAGGGCTGTGTGATCACTGCCAGGAATGGCCTGGGTACAATTCCATCATTAGTGCTTATCGGGGTGTTTGACCACTGTCATGAATGGCCTGGGTACAATTCCATCATTAGCGCTTATAGGGCTGTGTGATCACTGTCGTGAATGGCCTGGGTACAATTCCATCATTAGTGCTTATCGGGCTGTGTGATTACTGCCATGAATGGCATGGATACAATTCCATCATTAGTGCTTATCGGGGTGTTTGACCACTGCCATGAATGGCCTGGGTACAATTCCATCATTAGTGCTTATCGGGCTGTGTGATCACTGCCATGAATGGCCTGGGTACAATTTCATCATTAGTGCTTATAGGGCTGTGTGATCACTGTCATGAATGGCATGGATACAATTCCATCATTAGTGCTTATAGGGGTGTTTGACCACTGTCATGAAAGGCCTGGGTACAATTGCATC